>NC_066844.1:24207555-24507555 GCF_001640805.2 Lates calcarifer | reverse complement strand
CGCTGCTGCCCTTTCTCCTCTCTCTCCAGCTGTGGAGAGATGAAAAATTGCCAAGACTTGGAGCTCTTACACAGTCAACGAGCACCATTTTCCCAGAACACTGTAGAGCCAGTAAGAACAGCAGTGGAGTATGATCAAGTGCAAGTGCATTGCATGCCACTGTATGCATCTACACCACTACAGTTCAAAGGTACAAGAAATGTTATAGTGTTTACAGCTATTACATTTATTTAATATGACGGCCTCTCTGCTTGATTCACTTTGTTGTTGCTGTGCTTTGTATCTCCAGGGCTGCAGACTAAGGATACTGATTAGTGGCATGGGATACACCTGGGCCCGGTGTGTCTCATGCATGTAAGTCAGTGCTGCAGTCAGTCCAGTCCCAGATCTCCTTGCACTCTAGTTTTGTGGTTTTCCCTTTTCTTTGTTTTCCATCCAACATCCACACAGCACATTTTCACTCAGCCACTATCATATCTCCCCTCCACCCTTTTGCGTTTAATTTGATACATTTTGTTATAAATAAATTGATTTGTTATTTAGTATACCCAAGTGTCTCCCATTTTTGTTGCAGTCTAAGAGCCGGGCTGTAACAAATTGGGGGCTCGTCCAAAATTCCAAAGACTAAACTTCATCCTACCAAACTGAATAATTTGATCCAGGACGAGCACCCAATTTGTAACAACCTGGCTCAAGGCTGGACAAAGGAGGGAGGACTACACATAAGTTATAACAAAAAAAACAAGTTTATTTAACATAATTGAAAAGGAAACTAACAAAATACAACCAAAACCAAACACAGTGGAAGCCAGAGGGGAGAGAGAGAAAGACTGGCTGCTTCCAGTTTATATAGTGCAGCCAGACCAGGTGAGCTGAATATGCCTGACGAGTCTTTCAGAGGGAATTGCTCAGACAGGGTTGTCACAATAGTTACTGGATAACTTACACATGTGTAGCTGATATAAACATATGATGAGCATATATAATATGATGCATTATTTTAAATTACTAACTGTGGTGTCTTTAAGTTCATATTACTCACTCATGTACTATGTCTATTCAAGGATGGACTTTCAGTGTCAGAAACAATGTCTGCACTGCTCTCTGCTGGCCAACTGCAGAATAGCTTGATACGCCACATAACCTTATATTTCAGGGTGAATCAATTTCAATCTTCTGTGTGTAAATTTTAAACATTTTTATAAGATGCAATAATTAATGTTCTCAGAATAGACATTTCATTCAGTGTTAACTGATACGATGATTTCTTAGGAAAGATATCAGTGGAAAATGTTTTCTTACTTTTTCTAGCCTATGATGTCTTTTCAGCAGCTCTTGATGAAGTGGTGATCTGCTCTTCTTCACCTCCTCCTGATCCTTGCTCGCCTTCTTCTTTTGGTCCCATCTCCTCTTCTCTAGAACTCGCTGGAGCTCGGTCTTCCCTTCTTGAGACACTCTCCTGACAGAAACACAGAGGGACTTAGTGGCTTATAGGAACAGTGAAACTGAAATGTGAGTGCACTCGTCCAACCTATTGTGGGTCATCCGCAGCTCTTTGTGAAGCTCCTGGTGGCTCTTGGAGGCAGTTAAAGGATTGAGGGGTTTTTTGGGTCTGATGAGGTTACCGCTCTCCTCCTCGCTCTGCAGCTGGGGTTGGAAGGCCTGAAGCTCTGGGCGTCGCTCCTGTTGTTCATTTTGGTGTGTCTGCATCACAGAGGCTAAAGGCGTAAACATACCACCATGTAATATATTATCTCAAGATGATTTTTGCATGTAATTTTCTTGTTGTATTCAAATTCAATATGACAGTAGACTGCAGTAGATATGCACTGATGATTAAAGAGTCTTATTAACACATACATAGCATATAGCAGCTTTAAATGACACAAGCAATCAAGCATTATGATAATGTTTTCTAGCTGACTGACTGCGTTTCAGGAACACCAAACACTGTGAAATCTCCCTGTATTAATAGTAATATTAACTTTATTTACATAGCACTTTTCAAAAACAAAGTCATTAAGTGCCTGAAAAAGTAAATCCAATTCAGAGTGGAACAGATAAAATGAAATTCTGGATTTCTTTATTTTATTTTGGAGCATTATTTCATGGTAGTGCATTTACAAGATATAATTGGTTTGATGGTATGAGAATGGTTATGCATGTACTCACTCAGGAAACAAGACTCACACCGGCTGTACTTGTACTACCTAATATTACTATGCGGGCCACTGAAAGTACATGGGTGGCATGTCCTTTGTACGGACACATTACAACCTTGTGGGCTCTGAAGGACCAGGGAGCATTAAACCACCAAACCAAGTAACATGACACATATTAATCAGATTTCTAGCCTCTCAAAACCAGAATGTGTTTCCATCTATAGTGAATGTCCAGCACTTTGTGTACATGCAGCACATTCAACTGTAGAGGCTCATTCAAGTGTTTCTATTCAAACTTTGGATTAGAGGCACAAAGCCTGAGCCTGCATTTTACCACACTAAATGTCACTAGGCAAATGGTTTATTGACAGCCTGTATTATTATTCACACTCCACAGCCCATTGACTTAACGTATTCTGGCTCACCCCCTTTTTCTCTTTAATGACAGATAGAATCAATAAAAATGTCTGCACAGCAAATACGACCTGTGCTTTATAACACAGATTCACCCACATCTCTGCTACCTCCTCCTCTCAGCTTCTTCTCTGACTCACACAAACAGGGCAAAGGAGGCAAACACCTTAAGCTGCCTTTTTATGGTAATAATGACAAAATTAATGGGTGCTACAGTGGCTCAATGGTTGGTATTGTGTTCATAGGCTCAGAGGAGGTATGAAATGATTAAACAAGCATAGACACTAATTTTACAGTCACAATAACAAGTTGAGAAGCTATATTTTCATGTCAGCAGGGGTGTGTCTAAGGGAGCGAATCAGATCTATTACAACACTCTCTATAAGGTGTGTGATGCCCCATATCATTGAAGTGAAAATAGCAAAGGTGAAAAGACTTAACAAGATGAGAGAAAAATCAACAACACCGCATTGGATGTTTCTAGATTTCTGACCAGACCCGTTCAGCTGTGTCTCACTTCTACCTGGAAAATGTTGAAGATCTTTCTGTCGATAGAAAAAAAGTAAAGACAGGTCAAACAGAACATAGCATAGCTCATACTGCCAGCTCATCCCCAAGACGTGTTGCTCCTTTAAAAAACTAGTGTGACACAGCAGATAGAGATCAAATAGATAGAAATCTATAATGTAGTCAGGCCAACAATGCAGTTTCATGCAAATGGCTGCGAGAGTTACGAGCAACACAAAGCCGTATTATGATGCTGAAAGACAAACGAAGTGTCAGGTCCCGTTCCACATACCCAGTGAAGCGAGTGCCTTTACTGGTGAGGTGGACGGCTGCCACCTCATTAATGACGGGATCAAACAAAAACCCAGTCTGATTCCCACTGAGCTACTCATTTGCTGGAGTTTGAGCAGAATTAATAGTTGTCGGGACGAAGGATTATTCCCCTGTTGATTCAGACTGGACTGATGAATAAACTGGTTTAGTCTGTGTTGTTCTGTTTAATTTTGTTGTTGTTTTTTTATTAAATATTTCATGAATATGCAGGGTTTTTTTTTTGCTTGTTTTAGCCTTAGCATTTCAGGTACAACATGTCTGGGTATCTACACACACACACACACACAAACTATAATAAATAACAGAGCTAAATGTTTTCAAAACCAACATCTAATATTCCAATAAAATGAAGTTGAAAAAAGAAGAACAATGAGTTGTTATAATGAGGAAAGATGCAAACTACATGAGGCATTTTAAAAGACAACTCTGCTGCTAGCTGCTGTTTGGTTGATGAGGGGAGAGGCCTGCTGTTTGGCTAAATCTCGCACTGTGGATATTGTGCGGAGGAGAATTAATAGGACATGACGGGATAAACAAGTCTCCAAGGCCCACTCTTCAGCGCTGGCAAGGCCCTTTTTGAGTTGGATAAAGAGCTGTATTTGGCTCAAGATTTCACCATAAGAGAAAAACCTGTGACAGCAATACTGTAAAAATACATCAGTATGATTAAGTATGTAAAAATAATATATGGTTTATGATGACAGATTATCCAAGAATGTGTGCTTTGTCATGGTTACTATTCTCCGAACTCTCAAGGACACAGTGCATCAGGAGAGTAGTGTGTATTTCCCTCATGGATGCTCCTGCTGGCTCTTCTCCTAATGAGGCCTGAGGCGTAATGAGCGCGTCTCACAGAAGAAAATGAACATTCAAACATCTTACCTTCTTTCCATAAGTGACTCCCATGTCCTCAGTGTAGAGTCCAGAGTTCTGCACAGACACCTCCTGCCCTCAGAGTGGACAGAGTTTCAACAACTACTCAAAGAGTAATTTGAGGTTACTCTCTCTCTTTCTGTGTGTGTGTGTGTCCTCCAGCAGCCAAGAATGCCAGAGAGAGGAATTTGTGTTCGTGTTTGGACCAATGATGATGCTCCCGGGGAAGCAGCAACCAAGTGGAAGACAAACCCTAGAGAACCGGACGAAAGTGCTGGAAGAGTATTTAGTGCAGTACAGAGAGTAACTTGAGTAATTAAGTAGAATTTTAAGGTACTTGTACTCAGGGAAATATTGTAGTTTTTACTCCATAACATTTATTTAACAGTTACTAGTTAATTTTAAGATTTTACAAACAAACAAAAAAACATGTCTAGTTAGTGTCCATTGCCATATTTGAGATATCAGAGAGTTAGGAGTTCAACCAAAGAGACATTTCCCCTCATTGCTTCTCATATGGTTGAAGTCCCAGAGAGATCAAATTATTTCACCAAAAAAAGCACAGATTTGCAAAAAAGAAAATAAAACGGTGAGAAATGAGGCTTAGAAGAGAGCAGAGATCACAGGAAACCTGAGCACCTGGTCTACATTGACACTTAAATAATAAATGACCCTCCACCTACCAGGAATCAGAACAAATATGAACACATTTAATGAAATAAAATAAATAATGTTGGCACATTGACGTTTACCAGTAATAGATACATGCACAGTATTCAATCACCTCTGTCACTGTTTGAAATGTTTTTCTTTCTAGTCATTGAACATTCATTTTGAATTTTCTATCACTGTTAACAACATAAGTCCAGTCAGTTTTATTTGTACAATCCAGGATCACAAATGACAAACTTGCCTCAACAGTTTTTCCATTTTTACATGTAAGTCTTAAAAATTTTGCAGTTCATCACAGCAGTCCTTTAAGGTTTCTGTCCGTCCGGCCTTATGGTTCTCGGGAAACAGCCGCTCACCTCCACCATATCAGGCCATCCTTCATAAATGTTGGTTCTGTCATCATTAAAAGCTTGCTGACAGGTGAACAGGGAAGAACACACTTCATTTTTCATCATTTACCACGTGTTTTGCACTTTAAGCACATTTTAAAACAGACAGTCTTTTCTGACACAAATAGAACAACTGAAACTGCAGAGAACAGGATCACTGACCTTTTCGAAGAGGCTTCTGTTTTGCGTCCCTGCTCTTCCTGCAAACACCCAGTTGTCTTTGCGTTTTATGGACTTAATGAAAGTGCTTCCCATTCCAACAAATAAATTCCTCATTTCGTTTGTTAATCTGCCATAAAGCAATAAAGCAGGTCATATTATGTGACATAAAATCATCTTAGCAGTTGAGTCACTGAGACTTTGGACTTACTTTGTCGTAATGTCATCAAAGGAGGCCACCAAAACAATCATTCCAGGTTTAATCTCCTTCAGGTATGTCAGGATTTCTTGTGGGTCTTTTGTTAGTGGAATTAAAAGTAATAACAATAATAATAAGATTAAAAATCACCATCATTAAATGGCATCAATAAAATTTGAAAATGAAAAAAAAAATCTTACTTCCAGTTTTCATATTGAGATAGCCAAATTTTTCCACAACCCCATTTTCACCTGAAAAACATATCATTAAAAAAGTCTCAAGGTGCATTTTATAGCTGTTCTGGTGCTTTTGATCACATCAAATGAACTTCATCAGTAGATGAACTTTTTTTTTTTTTTTTTAACAAACTCCATCTGCTGATTAAGATCAAAAACTGCAGAACTGCTGATGGACCTGAAGCTCAAAATTAACAATTCTAATCTTTGAAAAAAAATATTTAAAAAAATATTAAACGTAAGTTTGAGAGCATTTCACTCACCGTTTACCACCACAATGTTAAGCCCTGGTCCCACATTATTCAGCACATGACTCATGATGCTGCAGAGATACCAGTAAGGTTCAGTTTCCCTTCAGTCCCATTGTCTTCAGCTTTAGTTAATTCAGGTACTAACAAAATAACACGTACATTTTACCATCAAAACAGATCTTTGGCCCGACAACATTTGCTGCTCCACTCCTGATATATAAAGCAAAATGGTCAGGTGGACAGACTCTGGAGAGGCTGCACTTTGGCTTAGGTGATGCTGTAGCTGAGTATGCAGATGAGAGAGACAGAAAAGTATTTCTCATCTTGCTGGAAGGTGCTCGCACATACAGTAAATGTGAAAGCTGTGACATAAAAAGATGAGCTCTACCATAATTGAATTTAACTTGAGAGCTTGTGCGACTCACCTGTTTTGAATCTTAGTTTCATTTGATCTGTGTCATGAAATCCTAGAATGAAAGAGTGGAGACAGTGTTATTGAGACCAGGCAAATAAAACTGCGAGCAAGAGGAGGAATTTCTCAGGATTTAAGATCTAATAAGAAAGAAATGATCTCACCGAGAATATCTCTTGCTTTCTCCTGCACATCAAATGAATTGAGGGCGATTCCCCACATTATTAGGACGACAACAATTACAGCAGCAAGGTGCCAACCACCTGTCAACCACAAAGAGTAGAGAGATGAAGATTTGCAACCACAAAAAAGCCAAACTGTTGTTTGTAAATACAGTAGAATCTCACCTCGATATCTCATATCTGCAACAAATCAGAGAGCTTCCTTCTGTTCCTAAAATGAAAAGCTTCAGAAGGCACCTGAAGTACTTCCCGTCAACAAGACACAGCAGAGCTCTGGTGTCATCTCATCTGTGAGCACACTCCACAATATTTCCTACAACCATGCCTTGTGGGAAAGGCATTATGGTTATGAAAAAAAAAAAAAAAAAAGAGGCAGCCCTCCTCCATGTGCTATATAAACCAGGATGTGGCATTATACACACACACACACACGCCCACTGTGAACTAGATGATCAGGTTTCTCTCTTTGACAAACACTGGAAGAAGTGTCCACTGGTAACAGATACTGTGTAGTAGTGAACAATGAGGCTTACAAACAGCATATTATGTTAAGCTGGTGTGTAAACAAGAAACCAGGAGAAGGAGAAGGGGAGACACAGGCCTCATATTTCAGTGATGAGTAAATGACAAAAAATGGTTTAAAGAATCATTTATCAGTTGCCTCTGTGTATAAATGTTTAGTAAATCCCATGTTATGTGTGGAGTTGACTGCATTAAACTATAGTAGAAAAAATACACAAAAATGACCATAAAAAGACACAAACACACAATCTGATAAGAAGCTGAAAACACAATAGAATTAAAAATCAAATTACAAAACTAATCTTTACCCTTATAGAGTTATTATAAGAAAGATGATATAAAGACCAATACGGTCTTTGGTGTTTTTGTCAGGACACATAAATCCATATTTGCACAGGAATCAGTCATTACTGAGGTTTAAGTGGTGAAAGGCATGGTAATCCCTTAAAGCAGAGGTCAACCATCATGTCAGCGAGCATCCACCCTGCTGATCCCTGAGCAGTGGCTGAGCTCACGCTTTGGACACCTCTAATCAAAAACAGCATTTTCCATTAGTATATTGTCAGAGTTATTGTGGCCAAACCACAATAACTGTAGGTAAATCATGATCATATGATTTATCTATCAAGAAAGAGGTGAACAGCTGATCAGGGTTTAAAGCTTCTGCATGGCCATATTTTGACATATAAACCACACTAATACAGAGAGAAGACAAATTAAAGGACAAATCAGCTCAAAATGTGTTGGTATGGTGCTGGGCCACACATTCCTCCAGAGGAGCTTGACATTAGATTCTTCATGTCTCTGCACTTCAACATGTGGACAGGATGACCCTTGCAACAACCTGAACAAACCAGGGATTAGTGAACAATCCACTTTACGTGCTGAGCCACAGCCACCAATAACTGTGATGTGATGTATGCTATTTTATTTAAGAAACTGTACCGCCTGAGCAAAAAACTCAAATTTAAAAGTTGTAGATTATTATAAGATTATTTTGACACCATTACCAGACAGGGCCTCGAGCTCATGCTCATGGAGTTAAGTCCACATTTCAATTTATATTAAATAATCATTTTACCACAAACTAGTCTTTGGTGCTCCTGGGGGCCTGCTTTCCCTGGCCAGCAATCCAGCTTTGATTTTGATAAAATTAAAACATGAGGAATTTTAAACACAGGTCTTGAGTGCATATTTAATGATTCCAGCAAGTTTGTGCACTGAAAGTGGATGTTACTTGAATATTAGATAGAGAAAACGCCATATTTTTTTCTTTCTTATGTGACATCAGAGGACTTGGTTATTTTAAAAAAAAAAAAAAGATAATATGCATTAAAGGCATTAAAGGGAATATTTAAGGTGAAGGATGGCGTCAAACCTTTATCACTGATTGCATGTTTTTAGTCTAATACAACAGCCCTTTAACAAATCCTACCTGTCTGAAGGTTATAATACACAGTTATCGTTGAAATCGCTTTAGAGACACGTTGATTCAACTTTATGGTCATTTTAGAGGCTGCGGTTGAACTGCATTACATCATACTGGCAAGTGTTTCTATTATTTTGTCCACCATTTACATCAACAATGGTAGGCTAAATAGCAGGAACACTTGTCTGTGTAAAGCTGAATTGTGCTTGACTGCATTAGTTTTAACTAGGTGTACCTAATAAACTGGCAAATGTATCAGGAATCTATATCATGTTCTATGTTCAAACATCATAAAGCTGTTATATATCAGGGGCTTTACATTACGGGAGCAGATGTTTACATGGTGTAATACTAAAGAGAACCAGCAGAGGGTCTTGGCGTACCGTTTACTGATCAGCTAGAACATTATGCATTCAGAGAATCAAAGCACTGGATCACATTGGAGGAATAAAATATCCATGTTTCATTCCTTTTATGTAAACAACATGTCTGTCCACTCTGACAGGAACAATGACACAAACCTACTCAACCTAATAACCTAACACAAACCTGGACCACTTTGCATCTGTCATTGGAAAGTGAGCTGGATTATTAATTAGGTTTTCTTTAGATAAGAGACAGAGAGGGTAAATCATCAAGGTCATGAGGTGACCAGGACAAAGACAATCCAAACACATCAAGCTAGTCCACAGGATTAATATATTTAATGACCAACGCACGTTTGTTGAAGTACACCAACATAAGATGATACACCGTAGGCAACAGTATCATTCACACAACCATCAGTAACTGCAGAGGAAATATTTTATATTTGCAAAATTTACAATAATACTTGAACATCAAAACTGATAAGAAGAGACTGACGACGCCAAACTGGTTTTGCTGCTTCATTTGTTAATCATACCAACAATAATTAAAAGAGAAACCATGGTGAAATGATTTCTGATGATGAATGATTAATCAGTTTGAGCTGTCACTGGCATCCTGTGACACATAATGATGACTCCCTAGCAGGTGGAGTTGCTGTTTTGTTTTTTGATTTCTTTTCTTTTTCCTCTTTGTGGTAAACGCAGCTGTCAATAAATATCACGTGACATAGTACGAGTCCACTGACAAGAGTCAGTGGACTCTGATCTCTATAGCAAATTCATTTTAAGTACTTTGTCGATGAGCATGAAAAGGGACATAGATTTCAAAGTGAACAGGCCGACTGGTAGATACGTAGCTGTGTGTCACTATTTTTAGCTCCAAGTCAATTAGAGTGTTTGAAATAATATCTGAAATGCCAAATCCCTGCATGCAGCTTTGTAGCAACCTCTTATTTCATAACTGGTAGATAATGTTATATACTCATATGTGTTCTGTGACAGTCTGAGCCAGAGTAATACTGAATAAATGTAAAGGTGTACATTGTTTATGTTTAATTTATGACATTTATTGCACTGAGTGGAATAATGTTGACATACATGTTGATTTGTTACTTTGAGGTATATTTAAAGACGTTTGAGCAAACTCTCAAAATCTTCTGGCTGCTACATTATTACCTGGCACCTGATTTATTTGTTTTACTTTCTTCATTGTTTCATTTCATGTGTGTAGTATATTAGCAGATGACCAACGCACATTGTGGAAGTGAAAACATCTAAACAAAATTGGAATATTGGGGTGTTGATTCTCGGTGGGATCAGCAGGGGGATCAGCAGCTTTTCACATAACCCGACATCATAGGTGATAGTATAAAAGGTGTTGCTTGATGCTGCTTTAAAAGCACCATGTTGCATGTGCCATGTATATTTACAGACAGATAAAAATCTACAATTAAGTATAGAGCCTTTTTGAAAGGGTTCTCCAGTGATTTCTAGGCAGATTATAAAGCACAATACTCCAAACTGATGTGGTAGAGGCAGAAATATCCTGACTTTTACTCCCGATTATAGGCCAACTTCTAAAAATGCAGGATCCTGCACTGCCCAGAATGCCAGTCTATATCAGGGCTACATCAGGGTTATTTTCTCAGACTTAAGATTAAGAAGCTCCACCACAGCCACAGAAGAAATAAACAACTCTTTTCACAGGTTGTGTACAAGCCTGTAGTCCATAGTAATACAGACTATGAAGTATTTGTCTTTAAGCATAAAGAGAAAACACTCCGACAAGAATTCAAACCAGACGATGAATGTAAATCCAGAAACATAAACCACACTGCAATTAATCGATTAATCTATTAGTTGATCCACAGGAAATTCATTGCCAACTATTATGATATTTGAAGTCATTCATTCAAATCATTTGGATTATTATTCATGCAAAAATGACAAAGATTTGCCCCTTCCAACCTCTCAAATGTGAGAATTGATGCTGAAAGGACCAAATGATGAATCAATCAAATTATGGTTTCTTGCAGCCCTAAATCACATGGTTCATCCACGATGAACTCTTTTTTTGCCGTCGATCTGAGATTTACTCCAGAAGATCCTGTCACAAGAGAAGAGGAAGTAAGAAATGACATGAGATGTGATGAGGAAGGTTACAGCTGTGTCAACTTGTACCGTGGGAGAGATGACAGTGAAAGCTACAAACAGGAAAGCCACGACGCACTGACCTCGTCTGACTCTTCTCCCACTGTGCACGGCCCCCTGTCGCCATCCTCATCTGTCACCGTTGAACCCTGATCCTCCATCCGCCTCAGCAGTGAGTATCTGTATGTCGCCTCACTGAAATGAAGTTAGGTGACTGACTGGGGTGATGTGTTTTCACGGCACTGAGAATTTAGAATAAATCTCATTAAGGCTCATTAATAAAGTTTCCCTACTTGACTGGGAAGCAGTACTTTCGGATGATCAATACAGCAGCAGCTATCGCCACCACTGAGACGAAGATCACCGATGCAATAATCCCAGGGTGAAGCCTTAACCCGGCCTAAAAAGACAAATGAATCCAATAAGAGCTAACAGTGGGGTAGTTAAAGAGCCCATAAACCTAACGGCTCAGTTCATGATGTGTGGCTTAGATAAAAAGGAAATACGAGCAGCAGATATGACAGCTGAACAGCAGCGCGTTATGGATCAGAGCGGTGTACAATCGAAAAAGCTCGACAGCAGGGGTGTGAATCTCTGGCCAAGCAGAAGCATTTTTGACAGTCACTGATCACTCACATTAGAATCGTGACTACAAGCCTATATCTTTAAAGTTGGGGCTGTGCGTAGGATCATAGGTAATGCTAGAAATGGAGTGTGAGAGCATTAGTCTCTGTAGTGATAATTAGGATTCCAGAAAGTAACACTCCAACAGGAACAATTAATCACACAGATGAGGAAGTGTCAGATATGAACAACAATGAAAAGAGTGATGACTGTAGTGACACAGGTTTTATCACCATATATATGGTAGCACATTATTCTGTCTCTGATTACTCAACCTATGGATTACTGTAAAACATCTAAGAAACATAACACAGCCCAATTTTTACTTTGTTAAAGACAGTCCAAAAAGGAGATAGATTGAAAGTGGCACCTGTTGAGCATTAAATTTTAACAGGCAGACTACTTTTTTGGCTTAGTCATCCTCATATGAAACTTAATTTTTAGATGCTACATTACAACAGGTTCTGCAGTTGAATGGTGAGATCCAAATGTCAATGTCAAAATGTACTGTTCTCTCCAAATTCATCAAGCGCCAATGCAGAGACATCATGATTGAGCTCAGGACACATGAACCGAAAGCCAACTACACATACAATGTCATTATGACAGTACTTCTTTGTGAATTCATATTTCATCCCACTTAGTTCTCAGTATTATGACCCTGAAAGTGAAGGGAGTTAGGTAACTTGAAGGATTCCAGATATATCTGCAGAACAGGAAGAATTGTGCAATGAGAAGATGACAGAGCCTGGTAACATCAAGTGTATTCACTGCGAAAATGCTTTATTTCTCCCTCTCTCTCTTTGTCTCTCTTTGTCTCTCTCTCTGAAGTAAATGTGCTGCTTGTACCGCAAGGTGCTTTAGCCTTAATCACAAATGACATCTACCTGTGTTTGACGATTGCAACTACTAAATAAGCAAAGCATTTTCACCACGGAAGGATGGTGCTTCATCACGCATATGTCAACAGGTTCAGACAGCTTGACGTAATTGACAGTTTTATTGACAGGCAACTTTGTCAACTTTGTATTTTCGTGCTTTCACTCGTGTCTGCAAACGAGTGATAATTACAGCAGATAACTTCACGCATCCAGCTGCCATAGGGCTTCATATACATACATATTTACCTGTTTTGTTGCTGACATCCTTGTGAACCTCAGAGCCTGGTTAGCCCACTTTCATTATGTAGCAGAACAGCTCAGTTCATTCTATCTAATTAGGATTAAACAGCAGATTATCTCCGGGGGGACATTTAAATTAATTAATGGCAATTTTCTCTGTCTGACTGTGACCGCACTGGGCCAAAAGCCATCGTTGTTTACTTCCTGGTTGCTCTCACCTGTTGCGACAGGCTGCGTTTCCACGCCCACTTCCAGGACACATCATGTGGTGCCGAGTGGAGCGTCACATGGCCTCCCAGTGAGACACACTCAAAACAGTGGTAAGGCTTGCACTTCCTGTTGTATATAAACCATTGCCAAGGGGTGAAAATACTTGAGACATTTTAGAGAAGTCCTACAGTAGATAGGCATAGTCATATATGATACGCCTAAACATTCAGATAATGCTAAAAAACAAAGATTGTTCAAGTTGTGATGTATATACAGACACAAGAAACATGTGGCACAATTTCTATGATCAGCTCGTTGGTAATATGAACACATTAAAATAAATAAAATAATAAAAATTGCTTCCAAATTGTTGATATCTATGTCCAATGTCTTGTTTTGGTGAGGCATGGGTTTTATTGTAATTGAATGTCACATTTACAACCTGGCTTGCTCAAATAATGAACACATTTCTTTGACATTTCTAAAAACAGAGTTTTTCCTTTTCAGGTTTTGGCAAAACTGCCCTCTCTGACCTGTGCCCATTATACTCGCTGGGCCAACTCAATGGTCAGTCACTGGATCCAGCTGAGAAATTGTTTGATTAAAACTACAGTGAATCACAATGTGGTAAATAAAATGAAATGTTATTATTTTTCCCTTCTTTTGTCTCATTTTTTCATTTCATAGTGAAGCAACAATGCATCTCAGATCTCGGGCTGTAAATGATGAATCAGTCTAGTATCAGCTGCTCATCAGGTGTGATCAGTGTTTTGGCAAGACTGATGAAAGGACCTGCCAGCCCCACGAGCTCCCCGTCTGTTGTTACTGCTGGTTACATTTACAGGCCATAAAAATAATAATAATAATGAAAAATATATAGTTACTGGTTCATCTGTTAATACAATTATTACAACAACAGAATTGTAAGAGATGACTACTCAACATTTCAAATGCTTTCAAAATTAATCATCTTCTTTTATCCCTTTTGCTTTTTGGTTTATTAAATACAGGCGAGTACAGCTCTGTCAAACTGCTGCAGTTAATTAAAACTGAGGTAAACACAAGAAGTTAGAACCATTGCTTCTTCAATTTAAATTTAATTAAAACAATATACACACACATTATATTTTCAATGATGAAATTTATTTAAAAAAAAAAAAACCTTATACTGAAATACTTATCCAAAGTTAATTTTAAATGTCAGAAATCTTTCTCTTCTGAATAAAAGAAGGCCTAAGATGTTCTTCCAGAAAGCTTACATATTAATTTCAGTCCTGAAAAGACTCTCTTAACCATCAGATGTGTTGGTGAATGGGCAGCAACTCCACTTCTGTCAAAAAGCTTGTATCTGATTTATTGAGTCCCATTCCTGTACTCACTAACATGACACTACTTATGGCGACAAAAAGCTCCTGACGACAAAAGCAGCAACATGAAAAGGGTTTTGTGAATGGAGTATTCACTGATCAATAAGCTGGGCCTAAAAAATCCCAAAGCCATTCATCCACAGTCAATGACATGTGATTTATTAATTCTGACTCTCTCGAGCTTTGAGTCAAGCTAGTTCATAGTACTTCCCCGTCTTTGGATCGAAGTAGCAGTTCATGCAAGGATCATAGAGCAGATTCAAATACTCGTCCTCATTCTCCTCCTCATTCACAGATTCATCCCGTCCTGAAATGATGCCAGAAAATCACTCTGCAACACTTAGAGGTAATTGTTGAAAACTACATAGATGGCAGTGTGATGCCATTTCAAATAAATGAAGTTTGCACAGATGAAAACCTAAATGTAATCTGCGTATTGTATTTTTTATGTACAGTAGTGTAGGCATGCCAGGTATGAAAAAGGGCCTACTCTATCAGCTGTTACTGGAATAAAATGAGAAGTGTGGCTACAGGGGTGACCTTCAGACTCAGGTGGATTTAAAAATTTTCCGTCGCTGCCATTTTTTCTCTCATCAATCAAGACCCAAGACGCCCAGACCCGGTACCACATTATGAAGCTGTAAAGAGATTCCCTGTAATCCCCACTACTTTAAAGCATGAGAATTTAGCTGTTAAACTGACAGGCAGTTAAATGCTAAAAAGGTTATGGAATGCTCCGAGAGGAACATTTTATCTTATCAGAACTTGGGCGACGATAATGAAAACTAATTATAAGACACATTGTGTAAGAGGTTTTAAAATGATGTTGTAAACTGGAAAGGTTTCATCAATTAACCTTGTCGATGTGTCTAGGGGGTACAGACCTGTAATGAGCCTGTCTCTTCTGACCTATGGAGTTATGTGGAGGACAGAGAGCTCCACTCTCCTGGGTCTTTCATTCTTAATTAGGTACAGGTTTCACACGCTTCCTCATCTCACTTTGTGCAGTCTTAACTTAACATTTTTGTAAGCTCTGACACCTCTCTGAATGTTTCCCTTACTTGTATGCATCTGTGCAATTAGTAGTGTGGTTAATGTTAAAGCACTGGGTTGTTTGCCATCTTTCCTTACTTCAAAGGACACAGAAGGGGTGTCTGGAGGCAAAAGGACTAAAATTAAGGTTACTGTACCTCCGACTAGATTTTCCCGATTGTTCCACGTGTTCCCTGACCTTCTCCGCTGCCTGGGAGGCATAATAGGAGGGCTGAGCACGTCCATCCACTCTCTAGGGAAAAGACCATAAAGGCACACAGTCATGACAACGCATGCCATTACACTCACCAACCTGCTACTGTACCGAGCACATCAAATTGCCTCTATATGACATCTTAACAATGAAGTCCCATCATTGTGTGCTCTCAGAAGCCCATCTCAGCTTCCATTGTCCTTGAGCCACTTCTCCTGCGCACTTAGCCTCTCAGCCTCACAGCTTTACCTGAAGGATCATTTATTAGATCCCGACTCAAGCTGTGACTTCCAAGTGTCCATATTCTGGCCCTGAGTAGGGGTCTTAACCTTGCTTGTGTCGGCAAGAGCAGGACTCCCTTTCTCTCTAAATGAGTTTATCTCCCCTGTCTGAGATGCACACAGGCACCAACTATCCATCAATCATTTTGCAGCAAATGAAGGCACTGCTCTTTCAGTACGGAGTAACAGATTAGAACCAGAGGAGAAAAAAAAGAGATGAATTATTACTTCGAAGCACTGCATGATTCATTTGTTAAACAGGATGCATAATCATTTTAGACTATACATCAGTTGCACAATCACCCATTTACATCTTTTGCCTCTGGACATAACATCTCATAAGAGCACATCATGGCATATTTGATGAGGGACTAAAATGCACAATATTCAACAGAGGGCAGGCAATTCAAATATTCGTCTCTGCTTGTCTATGTCACTGTCAAGAACTGAAATGACTGATAGTGTCACTCTCTCTGGAAAAAGGAAGTACATTCGTTAACCACTGCATAGTGTGTTCACTACGCACATGCACAATTGACAAAATCTTGCCACGTTAATACTTTCACCTGAGATTAACTTTACCCTTGCAGACTTGTTGTGTAAAGGTTTAATGTCTGCCAGTGTGTAACCCTAGTCAATTTTACAGTAAATACTGTGATACTGTAGGTATGTGTAACTGTAATGATGTGGTTTCTGTAGCTAACTGCAGCTGTGAAACAAAAATACCAAAAGAACTGTTTGACAGCATATCAAATAAACAATATCATAACACATGTAGGAAACAGTGGGGTGAAAATTACAGCTTTCAACTGAATAACTGCTAAAATATGGCCACACACTCTGCATTATAGTTAACGTAGACTCAAAAAGAAAAAAGATCAGATCTTTCCATTAATTTTAGCATGAATTAGAAATGAATTCCTCATTTCTAACCGTATGCCTTTAATGTGATCTAGTATATTATCTCTCTCTTGAGGCTCTGATTTTTCCTTCTAACAAAGGCATTTACCCCACTCTAACACCCCTTTGACTGCATGATAGGCAGGAACACAGTACAAAAGTTAATGGAAGCAATTTTCAAGGACAAGGGCCTCTGCTGCAGAGCTGCAAATTGGACTTCAAATTGTTAAGTGGGACTTGGTGAGAGTGATTAAATTCTTAGATTTTTAAGTCATTATAATCCAGATACGGGAAGAACTTGTGATAGAGGGAATAAATTAGTTTGATTTAATTTGAGCTAGTGCACTGTTTCTGCTCAGTATATTGAAATTAAGCTTTCCAAATATCTCCCTGTGAAACAGTATCAAGGCAACTATGTTTTTTTTTTCTTTTTTTTTTTTGACACCCTGGCAACTGTACTGCGGCTCACAATAGTCTTTATTGTAAAACAATTTGAATTGCTACTCAAGGTCTCTCTGACAGCCTGATTCGTAGTTTCACATTTGGTATGCCAGCTAAAGGCAGACACGTGTATCACACACGAAAAAAAAAACATGTTTAAAATGCTAGAAAAGCCCTGGCAACATTAAACACAGCAACAGGAGCATTTTAGCTGCTCAACAGCGAGGAGGAAACCTTGCAGTGGTGCCAGGATGCTCCAAAAAACACCATGATACAGTCTCAGTGTCTCAGAATGCAGCGCCTAAAAGAAAAGAAAACAACGACAAATCCTGTGCAGCTGCTCTTCAATATGTAAATCAAGGCTTGCTTCGAAGTCTAATTTCAGAAGTACAGCTGCGGATGCTGTGGAGCTGTGTGAGACAAGTCGGAGAGGGTGTTTGAGGTGTCTGTCAATAGCAATATTCATTTCAGTGGACATTCAATCAAACAGCATAACCTCACTGAATATTTAAAAAGCCCAAAGACATGTCAGTACTGAAATATGTCAAAGAAAAAAACCCAAAAATTATTCCCCGCTTGTCCCCGCTGTTGATCAGACGCATTACATTTAACAGCAAAGCACTTTTAAACAATGACACATAATGAATTTATGTAAAATATTTAGATATGTTCAAGTCTACACATGTTCACACCAGGCTACCTTGCTTTTCATCAATAAATCAAAAGTGTTACAGACAAGATGGTTGCATAATTTGAGTTGCGGAACTATGATGCAATCCCTTTGTCTTCTTTTGTAACATGCCGCATGCTTGTGTACACCCACAAAGAGATGGAGATGTGCAGAGACAGGGCTCTGCATTAGCGGGCGGTGGGGCAGCGCGGGGTCTCCAGAACCCCCCGAGGAGAACTGGATTATGACAGTGCCCAGAATCTCAGTCAATGAGATTTCACAATATACTGTAACATGCTCCCAATGTTAATCTATGATCTTGTATTATTAAAGATGGTACTGGAGGTGTTTCAGCAGAGTTTTGTTTACCTCATGCTCTAAATCTACATTGTAAATTTGCCTCAAAGAGCCATTTTACCCAAGCCTTTAGTCAAAGATATTTTCTCTTCAGCATAATAAAAAAACAGATCTGACTTCAATGTCAGCGAGGGTTACACTATATGTAATTTAATTTCATTTTACACTGACTACTATGAAGCCTATTAAACTTCATTAAAAGAAAAAAGCTGAAAAAAATCTTTCACTGCCACATAATAACGATTGTAACATGAGGGATATTTTCTACTTTGTCAACTTCTACCTCATTTAGTGGTTTTCTAGTTTTTCTGTTGCGTTACACTGTAAGTGTTCTTCTTGGCATTATATATGCCTGAAGTTCATTTTAAATGCACTTTGCCAAATATTGAAAACAGCAGTTGTAAATTCTTCTGCCCCCTCCAGTAATGTAAGTCCATTCATCGATGTGTTTTCTTTTTGAGGTTAGAACTTTACTCTGGTTTAAACCTGTTAAAACAAGGCGGAACGTGTCTTGTGGCTGTTTTTGTTTTAGGAATACTGAGGCTCCTACTGTGAAGAAACTGGCCTTTGCCTCATCAATGATGGATTTCTCCCTGTATAGCTGCTGCAAGTGCTATACATGGTAAGCCTAAACCTTGCTTTTTGATGTTTTTTAAAGACCCGAACCGAGACCTTGATGTCTAACAGTAATTATCTAGCACCGGGGTAAAAAAGTGCCAGTGATGAATCTGACAAGCACGATAATACGTGAAAAATAATTAGCACTTGTGAAACTGACAACAGCAGTTAAGGGAGAAGAATACTACATTTCCGTGGCACACTCTAAATTTATTTGTACTTATCTGTGAGCGAGCTGAGCCCCCGTCTGCATATCTATCTGACAGTTGACATTTAGCCTTAATACTGTAGTCACTGGTTACCATCTGATTATGAGTCTCAAGGTGAGCTTTATGTACATGGTGCCAAATACACATACAGGTCCATTTTTATCAGGCATTACATGAAATGCATCAGTGTGGCCTGCAATTGCGATTTAAAGCACATAAAGACATATGAGAGTAAAAACATAACATGTAGTTTGGTTTCTATTGCTTTATTATACATTTGCAAAGCTGGAGCTGAGTTAAGTGTGTCTCTGGCACATGTTTGCTTACCTCGGGTTTGAGTGTAGGAGGGGGTTCATTTCGTTCTGGTAGTGGTGACCCTGATTAGCTGGCTGGAACAGTAATTGATGGGAAAAAAAGTAAAAGAATCTGTTAAAATGTCACCAAATACACATAATTCAGGTAATTACAAAATGTTTCTAAAAATGACCAGCACTATTTAGTTAGCTCCATTAAATCTGAAAGACCACCAAGTGATCTGGTGGGACATAAAAAGAATAAGATGTGCAATCACACCACATCAAGACTGAAAATGTTTTTCATTTGATACAGCCCACCATCAGACTATTATTTAAGCTTGATTGCTTGATAAATGATGGTTGTCTCTTAACAGAAATTGTACATTTTTTGACCGATAAAGTGTCACAGGAGGTTTTCTCACTGCTGTACACATGGAGAATTTTGTAACTCGGTGTAAAGGCAGTTGGGTTTTAGTACAATACAGGCTGAAACCTTGACTGGCAAACACAGAAATGATGTATGAAAATGTACAAATTTCTATTCATTTCTGTGCTGATCCACGGATTGACGCGATACATGTCTTTTGTGGAGAGACCACAGTCCAGACCATTGACTTAGTTGCCCAATACCACATACAGTGTCTTTAAATTTAAAGGGGGCACTTTAACAATCGTGCCCTACCAAGGCCAAACCAGACAAGAAAAATGTTCACAAAAAGAGCAAACATAGATTTACTTAAAGTGTCTACAGTTTATGGGAGTCCATGTGCAGCCTGCTCAGAAAGATCACTGCCTTTCTAGCAAACAACAAGAGAATAAACAAACTAGATAAAATGGAGAGAACAGCAAGTTCCAGGGAAAGAAAGGACTGGAGTTTTGTTGTAATTGTGATTGTGGTCTTTTAAAACACTAACAGCTCCATTCTTTGTGAGCTGTGAGTGTAAGAGACTTTTAACTGTGGCATAATTACAGGTAGAAGATAAGAATGGTCTCACTTTGAATATATAGAAATATCCAGCTGTGTAGGAAACATAAGTGCATTATCATCTCCGTCTTGTGAAAGCTAAAAACCATATTATAGCCTCAGGAGGCTATTTAAGCCTAGGGTATGTTTAAAGGCTATTACATTGCATGACTTTGATGAAGAAGCAGTCATGTTGAAGCTGCAGTGCTTGCATTGCTTAAGTAAATTTTTAGCTATCTGTGTGCTCCAGTGCCTTCTTTATGTAATCCTCTTCTAAAAATAAGTCGGGACCTAAAATTGTACCCTGTGGAATTCTGCAGGTAATATGCGCTGATGATGATGAGTTACCTGTGGGGTGATGGAGAAAATTCTTTCGGGGAGATAGGAACTGAACCATTTCTGTACTCTATCTGTAATATTAAACCCAGTGCCTCACATGGTCATTTAAACTTGCATGAACCACACTTTCAAAGAGAACACTTAGGTCTAAAAGAATTAGAGGTACATGTGTTGCTAACAGAGGTACATCACTTATTTTGAGCAGACATCACCTCTTGATTCGACAGCAAAATGTGGTCAGGAGGAGTGTGAACGCAGCGGCAGCGCTGGCTGCCTGTAGCTGCAGAGTCAGCATGATGACTTGCCTGAAACACTACCTGCCCCACAGTTTCCCAGAAAAACACAGGATAGGTGTTGGCAAAGAGGTATGACTAAGCCTGGGTCCTCAGCCCTGCACGCTGGGAGAAATGACACTATGACAATCAGAAAACATAAAAGAGCTCTTCTCGTCTCTGATCGACACCGCTTTAGACCCTATTATTTCTGGCCCTTTGCCTGCCCTCTGTTATGGAAACATAAAACTCAGCAGAAACCTTCAGTTCAAAACACAGGTTATGAAATTCCGCTGCATGGCATTGTTGGACCGCTCTCACTCGTCTGGCAAAGATATTCAACCGTTGATGCCAGATGATGTCTTTTTAACATCCATCTTACTGCCTTATCTATCAAGACTAGTACCAGGTGATGGCTGGTGGATCAGCTCCCCTCTGGTTCCTGTTTTCCTTCTTTTTCTCTGGTGTATGCAGGTCCTGTTGTTTACCCCCCACTGGCAGAATTACAGGCTGACCAATATTACCTTTGTGAATCTCACACCTTTCACCACTCCTCCTCCTCCTCCTAATATTATTTCCTCTCCTGACACATCTAATATTATTAATCCTCCCTTGAATTTAAGACTTCTTGTACTCAGCTTTGCACACCTAAATATTAGAGGCTTGCTTCCAGAAACGGACTTTACACAGGTGTTATTAAGTGAAACTGCACCAGACTTTTTTACCCTCACAGAAACCCGGGCTCAGTGCCAGTGTGCAAATGAAGACATAACTGTCGCTGGATGTAAGTCATTTAGATGTGACAGGAAAAGTAAAGGAGGTGTGTTGATTTATGTATAAGGCTGTTTCACTGTACAATTACTTAATCCCTCCACAGAACATTGACTATGTTGGTCTGAATGTATATATCAGGGGGAATACTCCATATCATTGCTATTGGTATTTACCGCTCCCTTTGGGACCATATGGTCAACCTAACTTGTAAAAAACTGTCTTCTGTTTGGTCCTCAACCCAGATTCATATTATTATTATACTCTGTGCAAAACATTCAGAATAAAAAATTAAAATCCCTGGTTTTCTCCCCAGAACTTGCTCTTGCTATTTGTAACAGAAAGATATTACTGTCTACTGTGAGAGCTTCTGGCACAAACACTGGCTGGCAGAATTTTAGACAGCAGAGGAACTTTATCATTATCTTTATATGGAAAACTAAATCTGATAATTATCTATCCAGACAGTTCTTGAATGTAATAAAGCCTTTAAGACTCTGAGATTGGATTTAGTCCTCCACGCTGATCTCTTATTGATAAAAGTGATATGCCTGAAACGTTTCATCCCATCATTAGAACTATCTGATAGCTCACCTCTGTGTCAAAACTAACTATCCAGCGTCTCCACTGGAGAACATGGAACTGACACAAAGTCAGCAGAGAACAGTCACTGTGAAGGAAGAAACAGCCAATTTTCAAGCCAAGAGAAAACAAGGACCCTATACTGTAAAGATCATGGGTGTGTTTGTGTGTTTGCTCTCTTCTTCTTTGGCTATCTTGTTCCCATTTGTGGCTGTAATCAAGCGAAAAAACCCTTACGTTCTGACAGAGAATAAGCATCAAATCTAGGACCACATGCCAAACTGTCTGAAATCTAGTTTCACACAATCACACAACATCTACAAGTTGATTCTTTTGTGCTCGTCCTAGTAACTGCAGTATAGCACACAATTGCCTGGGGGGCCGAAGTTACATCTAGGCTGGTACAGTTGCTGCAGCAGCTCGGGTGGTAGCAGCAGGGACCACTGAAATCACAACATCTAGATACAAGAAATGGCTTGTCAGCCTCAGTGGAGGAGTCCCAGCACCAGGCTGTAACTATTCTCTTCCTAGGTCTGACAATCCTAATCCTGACAAGCCTCTAATTTTGATCTTTAACAGACATTTATTAGGCAATTTCTGAAGCTGTATCTGTTACAATGCCACCATTAACTATATTTGTATTTGATACAATTTGTTTTGTGGTCGATGTCTTTCTTTATCTCTCTTTCTCTGTCTTTATTGGCAAGCGTTTTCTTAATATGCTGTTGGTGGTGCTGTTGCCATATGCATTTAGAATTGTAAAGCACTGCAGCTGATTCAAAAAACATCACCTCAGGGTTTGATCAAGTCAAATGTAAGTCTCATTCTGTCCCTGTGGAAAAATGTACCTACTCTAAGGTCTAAAGATACACATTTTCATTGGTGACCACATCACTGTGTCCTCAAAAAGCACCCATGGAATAATAATCCCTGTGGTAATACCACTATTCATTGTCTTCTGCTTGAATTGGAGTATATTAACGGATACCTGCATGTACAGAAATGGTAACAGGCCTATAACTCAAGCATCTGTAATGACTGTATTCATGGGGGATCCTACAGTGGACCCAGTAGGGCAAGGCAGTGTTCTCTCTTCATAAGTGCAATGTGCTTATGCTAATGGACCATAGATCTAAATGACCTTCAATAGCCAAGAGCAAACTATACCATCTTTGAATTCTAAAAAGACTTCTGGGGATAATTTCAAATGACCTAAATAATTTTTAGTCTCTGGGGGAACTGTGGATATTATGCCAGTGTACTTTTAAAAGCTGTAAGAGGCCAATTAATGTGTTTCTATCTCCATAATCTTTTGTAATGCAGAAAACACACTGGAGGAAGAGATGCATTAGCACTTCATGGTGGCGTAAGTTGAAGGCTTGAAATGGAAATTAGCAGGTGAGGATCAGCAAGGGTCACAGAAATGATTCCAGATGGGAGATAGAGAGAAGGACAACCTACTAATGATTGTGATTTGTAAGGAAGCTACATGTTATGTTGCTTGTTAATGATGCATTGGCAATGAAAGATCAAGAGTAGCAGAGTGTGATAGCACAGACCATGGAGATGTGAGTCCAAGTAGAGGCGTCGTCACTGCTCATACTGATGCTAACATTACACTGGTGGATCTGAGATGCACTGAGGCCCGAGGCTCTACACTCATCCTCCTCCTGCTCCCTCTTTAAGCTCGCCAGCATTTGGAGCTCCTCATCATCATCTCCTGTGCATCCTCAGACTACCAAGCAGGTGAAAGTTGTAACAACTTGAATCAACAGGCTTCAGCATCTCGTCCTCTTCTTCCTTTAAAATCATCACCCATAAAGGAAAGATTACTTGTCTGGAAGCAATCCAAAAGACAATACTTTGCACTTAGTCACAGCCACACAAATACACTACATCCACAAAATTGACTAAATGTTTTGTGCAGCCAACAAAGACAGTAGTCCCAGACAGAGCCGAAAGCAGTACTGGACGGAAGCCATTGTTTTGACCCCCCTGAGGAAAAGTCTTTTAAAAGTGGATCTATTGGTTTAAGAGAGTACTATGCTAACTTGATTCATCTGACAAAGAGCAAGGAAGCCTGGTGTTGCCCTGGTGTTGAATCAATGGCAGTCAATAAACTGGGGCTGCAGGGAGGGAAACAAACTCCATGTCATATTTCTCTGACAACCTTTCAGTCAAAGCCTTCACTGCATGCTGCCTGCTAGAGTCGGCACAAATCAGCAGTCAGGAGCTGCACTGATGAAGGATGCTGGGATACGTCTCAGCAGTGAGTTGTGTAAATGCAGAAAGCAACAGCCAAGTGACAGATCTCCCTTCAGGCCTTGTGATCGCTGCAGTTGACAATCCTCTGATCCTGGATCTTTTCAACTGGAGCAGGGGCCTACCTCAATTTGTAACAGACCATAGTCTGATCCTTCTCAGCAAGGCAGTACAAACATTTTCACCAGTCCTATTTAGCTGTCCAAATCAGCAGTGATCACACGTTACAATGGACAAAGAGAGACAGCTAGACAGAATACCATCAGAGCTTTTAATAAGCTACATATTTGCCACAGGGCCTTAACAACCCCGTCTGCACATTCCAACTAAAAATGAATATAATTTAAACTGTAAACTATCTACTGAAGACTTCAAGATGCACTGACAATAACTGTTAACAAACAAATTCAAATTGAATTTAATCAAACTAATGTTCATTTAACCAAGCTGCATTAATCAAATTTAGAGCAAGGAAAACATAAAAACATTTCCTCTCTTTTTTATTTTGTTGTGGTCTTTGTCTGTCTGCTGTTGAGTACAGGGAAAACAGTGCACAGGGGGTTTATGAAAGAAACAGTTGCTTATTATTATTGAGGAATGCTCAGACTCAACTATAAAGTAACTCTGAAGGCCATAAAGCCAAGACAATTAGCTAAGAGAGGCTGAAAAGCTCTGTAGAGCTGCAAAGTTTATTCTCCTTGATTTCAGGAATACAAGAGACCACTTTCAATTTAAGGTTAGTTGATTAAAATATTACATTATAGGCAACAAGAATTCCAAAAGTCCTTGTAACATTAACATTGCTCTTACTCTTTTTCCTTAATGTTGTTTCCTTAATGTATATATATATATATCTGGATGAGGGCTGATGGTTGTTAAAAATGTAAGCAGTACCTTGTGCTGTGGGAAGTCATCCAATGTGACTTCTTGCAGCAGTCTCCTAGAAAGTGTTACACTGCTCTTCCCACCCAGAACCTGGTTTACTACCTCCGATCCACGAGAGCCACACTTGCGTTCCTGTCTGCTGGGTGGTGCACTCGGTGACAGGCAACGTGTAGGGGCCATCCCAGCTAGTTCAGCTCTCCCACTGGATGGAAACTGAGTTTGAATATCAGTGGTAGCTGGACTGAGGTCTTTTGGTGATGTCTGGTCCCTGTTATGAGATTCAGGATGGACTTTCAGTTGCTCATTCAAAGCTGGATCAGGGGTTTGGGGGGTAGCAGGGTTGGACTCAACACTAGTTCTTTGTTGCTGGAAGGAGGTGTAGCCCTTATCCTGAAAGAAATACAAGGAATAAGTGAACAATTGTTTTAAATGATTGTAAAATCCACTGTAAAAAACATAGGTTGCCATGACCTAAGAATATACTGGATGCTTTCTGTTTCCATGTTTCTGATGTTAGCTGAACAACTTTAATGTTATTCTCTGCTATTTAGATTGATGTGTGCTTAATGAAACATGATAATGAGATGGCAGTCACTGGGATTGACTAGGTGTTGGTGGCTTACTTTTAAATTAACCTCACGTTTAAAAAGGCTAATGACATTCTCCGTAATTCTGCTAATCTTTCCCACCTTCAGATTGAAAGTTAGCACTCAGTAATGTCATTCAAAATTTGATGCCTACCAATCAGGTTACATAACACAGTGCACTTACAGGCACAGTACATGATTCTTTTCAACATTAAAAGAATACTCTGAAAAGTTTTGAATTTTAAACAGTCACCCCTGTAGGCTTGAAAGATACGTGATTCTGAAAAGTTTGCTCTTTCACTGAGGACGGCAGCTGGATTCACAACAGCAACAATGGATTCCAATTGTGACCCAGTTTCACTGCAAAAAAAAAAAAAAAGTATCAAAACACCCACAGAAACTTTTTGGGGAAAAAAGACTCCTGTAGCAAAAACCACTTCTGTCACACTACAACACATGATAACCAATTGACCATCCTGCAGATATAGGCAAGTGTAGTGAATGTAGATGTAAAGAGCTAACATGAAGCTGGCTACGCTGTGTATTTAGCCATTGGAACATACCATTTATACAGTATGTGTGGACAGAGCACAAGTGATTATGCTGAAGAATTGGTGGAGAGTTTCTATGGACGTTTTGATACTTCTTCTTTCACTGTGAAACTGGGTCGCAGCTGGAATCCATTGGGACTGTTTGTGAATCAAAGCTGCTGTTGTCCACGAAGCAGCAAGCTACAAACTTTACAACGCTCCTATTTAAGTCTACGGGGGGGGGGGGGGGGGGATGTTTTATATTCCAAACATACAGTGACAAAAAAGTTCGCAAACCCTTTGGAATTACCTGTATTTATGTTTAAATGGTTAGATAAAATATGGTTAGATCTTCATCCCAGTCACAATTATGAACAAACACAATGTATTCTGACTAACACAATCATTGTATTGGTCTTGTCTATATTGAACACATAATTCACAGTGTAGGCTGGAAGAGATATGTGAACTCCAACACTAATGACATCAACAAAAGCTAATTGGAGTCAAGAGTTTGAAAACCTGCAGTCGAATCAATGAAACAAGATTGGAGGCATTGGTTAGAGCTACTTTGACTTGTAAAAAGTAAGTTTGTAATTCACAAGAAGCATCTGGTGATGTGAATAAAAAGATCTAAGAAGACTTAAGGTCAAGATTTGCATAAAGCTGGAGAGAGTTACAATGTAATCTCAAAGAGTTTAGATATTCATCAGTTAGACAAATTGTCTATAAATGGAGACGATTAAGTTCTTTGGCTACTCTCTCTAGAAGTGGGAGTCCAGCTAAGATGACTCAAAAGGCATTGGGAACAGAATGCCCAATGAGGTAAAAAAAAAAAAAACAAGCCCAGAGTTACAACCAAATGCTTGAAGGAATCACTGTAAAAAATCAACATCTCTGTTCATTTGTAAACGATACACAAATCATGGAGCATCGTCGAATGTAGCATAATATCCATGGCAGAATATCATAGAGGAAGCCACTTCTCTCTAAAAAACACATTACAAAATGCCTGAAGTCTGCCAAAGATCACCCTGACCCTCCACAGCGCTCCTGGGAAAACGTTTTGTGGACTGATGAAATAAAGGTTAAACTGTTTGGGAAGAGCAAGCAGCAAGATGCATGGTGTAAAAAGGGCACTGCATACCAACATGAAATCATCATGCTGAAGGTGAAGCACTGTGTAGGGAGCTTCATGATTTGTAGCTGCTTCGCTGCCATTGAGCCTGAACAGCTCTTTGTCGTTGAGGAGGTAGGAAAATTCCCAAGTTCATCAAAGTATCTTAACAGGATAATGTCAGGGTGGCTGTCTGCCAGCTGAGGCTCAGTACAAGTTGAGCAGGAAAATGACCCTAACATCAAAGAAAATCTATTACAGAATGACTTCAAACAAAGAAAATCCGCCTTTTGGAGTGGCCCAGTCAGAGACCTTAATCCAACAGAGATGCTGTGGAATGACCTCAGTGGGCCATTTACACCAGACATCCTAAGAATAAGTCTGAGCTGACGCAGTTCTGTAAGAAGAATGGTCCAAAATTCCTCCTGAACGTTGTGCAGGCCTGAGTCACAGCTACAGAAAGTGTTTGTTTGTGGTTATTGCTGCCAAATCAAGTCTGACCAGTTATTAACTCAAATGTTCACTTACTTTTTCCACCAGTGCTGTGAATGTTTAATAATGTTTTTAATGACAACATAAAAGATTTAAACTGTTTGTGTTATTAGCTGAGGCACATTGTGTTTGTACTTGTGACTTAATTGAAGATCAGATCACATTTTATGACCAATTAATGCAGAAGTTCAGGTCATTCCATAGGGTTTATTATCTTTTTCTTGTGGGTTTGTGGTGAAATATTTATTTAATATTGTTCCTCTACATTACCTAAACAGTTACTTTAAAAACTGACATTGAGAAGACCAGACCATCACTTGATTATGCATCTTGCCAAATATACTGTATGTCAGATTTGGTTTCCGTATATTGTGAGAGTGATGATCCCTGATTCTGTGCTGAAAAGACACTGTAATAAGAGGCACCCTCCTTATTTCTAGAATATTTTTACCAGTTCTCCATGAAATACATGAAGGGCACAATTGTGAAATACTCACACCCAGGCTGCCAGCATATCTACATATATTAAGTCTATAAGATACCACTGAATCTAACAGCTTGAAGCTTTCCTTAGTACTGCAGGACTCTTCACAGCTCTCTATTTCATCCCTTTGCTGTCTCTTTTTGAGGTGTTTTCTTCATCTCTGAGCTTTGTTTTGGGGTGAAGGGTCATTGTAAGCCCCTTGAGGTTTTTATCTCACTTGCTCCATATGTTATTTGTTTTCGCTCTTCTCTCTATGCTTTATCATTTTCATAAGTGAAAGTGAATAAACAATGAACTATATGTATTATTGAGAAGCTTTATATGGGTGTGGTTGTGAGCATGTGGGTTTGCAGTGTGTGTGCTAGCCTGTGTTTTTAGAGCATGTTGTTTGACGAGTGTTTGAGTGTGAGTGGGATGGATGCAGCTTTTTGCACTACTGCACAGTTATCCCTGCATTGTATCTCATTCATTTTTAAATAGTTAATACACCGAAAGTCCCTTGCTTTGTTTTTAATATTTCTCTATGTTTAAGAACAAATGTTAGCTCAAAAGAATTGCATGAACCTGATGCAACACCTTGAAAGATTATATTGCTTCAAGTTGAGATATGAGCAACCTGCCAGGAATGAATGAAAATCAAAATCATGGCAACCTTTGTCAGATGGCAACTAACCAGAGTTTGGTTTATCACTTACAGCCAGGGTGGTGCAATATGGTCGCTTAGCAAGCTATGGCGCATAGCACTGCAAAGATTAAGTTAAATGCTAATACATATCTCCCAACCTGTGTTGCATGAACACATAAATCTATTTTATACATAAATCTATTTTATTTCATAAACAAATCTGGCATGCAAAGCCTTTGAAATACAGTAGATTGCAACTCTTCACTATTGTTCCTGCAGGTAACATTGTGGGGTTTAATGAGCTGGTCTGTTTAAACTACTCAAGACTAGAGATGCTTTTGGACCTCAAACGCAGTTGCAATGTGTTTTGCCTGTTTTTTTGGTAATATACACAAGCTTTTCTGCAAGATGACATTTAACACAAAAAATAATTTTAATTTCTGTATTCACATATATGCTTCACAGAAAATTGGAACCTAAGCTCTCACTCATTTTGAATCTGTGATGTTTGGTGGCTTCCTTGGAATGTAACCTGTATATCTGACTGATTTGTCCGTTCAAGGTGAGGTCAAGGTCAAGGTCACTGTGACCTCACAAAACACATTTTTAGTCTTGTGAATGTGATATCTCTGGAACACTTTGGAGAAATCTCTCCAAATGTAGCACAAACACTTCACTTAGACACAGAGATGAACTGATTAGATTTTCGTGGTCGAAGGTCAAGGTCACTGTCACCTCACAAAACATGTTTTTTCCATAGCTCAAGAATTCACATACTAATTACCTTCAACTGGACTGGCTGGCACACAAGCACAAGGCAGTAATTATAGTTTTAAATCGTTTTACAGACAGCAGGAGAGACATCACAGTGGTCACACAAAACAAAATTACAGTTTGCAAGCCATGTAAATGACTTAAAATAGTTTAACGTGAGCCATCACTGCTCACTGATGTTTAAATTGTAACTCATCAAATGTGTTTCATGATAACTGAGAAAAAAATGCCCTTCCCTGTTGACATATCAAATCTTTGTCATTACATTTGTCAGTATTGGCTATTATTTTCAACAGGAACCAAACATCTACATTCCCTGGCCACTGCTTCCCTGCCACAATTCCATTATTGAGGAAACACACCCTTTTTAAGGTGTATATTAACAATGATCTGGATATCAATAAAAGCCTTTAAAATCCCTTCAACAAAACCCTCCTGCACCTAATCCACAGCTGGCTATCTGACCTACTGCCACTGGTAATCCTCAATAATGCCAATGTATCAGGAAAACAGTGATGCCAGTCATATTGTATTAATTTAAACCAGCTATGTGTTTCTCGTGTCGACATTGGAACTGAGTCTGTGAAGCAGCAGTTAGCAACGGTGATTAAAGCAAGACTGAATATTTGAAAGAAACAATTAGCAGTCCTGCAGCACAATATGTTTTCAATGTATGTGGCAATATGCAGTGCAGTTTTGAGCTCCACCACACATGGCCTTTCTCCATCAGCCATCATAAAAATCTATCACAAAAAACATTTCACCATGCTCCAGCCCGCTGGAGAGTACTTTATACTTGGAAAAAGTTGTGGTTATCCAATATATGATCTTTTTGGATACCTGAGGGAATAGCCACTGCGTCCTTTTAGAAAAACTGTGTTTTCTTTGGATATTACAAACCAGTGTGATTCTCCCATTTTCCCCTGTGAAGAATAGTCATTTTCAAAATGACCAACTCACTGTAAAGTTGTAGGTGGGAAGGAAGAAAACATAAAAATGGCCTTCTTGCTGGTTGTGTCAAAATACTGAGCACTGCACAGGATCAAATGAACGTACTCTGCTCTCACAGAATGAAATGACTTCTTTTTTCACCCTCTAACCCGAGTTCATACCGAGTGATGGCAGCTGATTTTAATGTGTTAATTTGAAGAGGTGCTCCTTTAAACACACCCCTCAGACACACTTTCAGTGTTATTTCACTGTGCAGTGCTGTAATTTAATTTTTTGTGCATGCATTTCTCTAACCTTAGTTGTCTAATATACTGTAGTTGCTATCAGTTTATTTCCCAGAGCACCAATGGACATTCTCTAAGAAGTTGCACTGGTAGTTTTTACATACAACTATTAGTTGTAACTGTAGCCATAACAATATTAGTGGCAACAGAGCAAATGTCCAGTTGAGACAAGTAATAGAAATGCCAATGGTTGCCAAGCACCCACTCTAGTTTTCAATCATTCAGTCCAGTGATGCATTGTCTTGGTTCAGACAGGTTACAGCAGGTCTTTTGAAAAAAAAAAAGGAATAATAAAAAACATGCTGTACACAATATTCTACTGGTCAAAACCCAGGCAATGCTTTCCTATGATGAGTGTGCGTTTGTTACTTTTAACAGTATTAATATAGGCTCAGGCAGCATTTGGAAATGCTACATGGTCTCTTACACAGCCTGTGTGTGTGTGTGTGTGTGTGTGTGTGTGTGTGTGTGTGTGTGTGTGTGTCTGTGCATGAGTCATGTGATTTTCCCCCTCCTTACCAACAGCAACTACTTGTTTTTTCGTTTTGGGGAGTACTGATAATAAGCTAATAAACAATTTTTGGCTTGCAAGCAATCTAAAATGGCAGCCAAGGAAATTGAGAAGGTTGTGCACTTTAATACAGATATAAAACCGTTCTCCAAACCCACAAGAAATGTAAAATCTACCAACAAATGTCAGCTCTGGATAGAGCTTTACAGGAGATAAGAACCAAGGACCGTACCTGCCGTTTACAAAGGTCACAATAAAAAGAATCCCATTTTTCTAACAATACTATTCTATACGCTTTTTCTGACTAGACCTCCCTGGTTTGAGTTCACATCTGCACATGCACACAATGTTAATGGTGAATGGTGAATCTTGAGAGAGACAATAAGTTACTGATACCAAAACCTGACATTTATTGTTAACGTTTTAGAGAGGACTTCATCGTCCTTGACTCTATTATACATGATCTGGAAATATATTCCATATCCAAATATATTCTATTCATACATGACTACAGGATGTAATCAGTACATTAAAAATACAGTATAGATAAATTTTGTCTTTAACATGGTGCGCAGAATACATTACCTGAATGCCAAAAACACTATATTAAGGCTAATCAGCTGTGCAACAAAATTAGGTTCTTAAGTCTGAATTATCAGATTTATTATAAAGTTTTAAATAAGTAAAAGCAATTAGCATTTCTTTGAAGATAGTCATCTTTGTACTCGTAGTTCAACTGTTGAATTTCTCTGCTCAGCATAAAGAAAAATACTATTCTTTATTTTAAATCTCAGAGCTATTAAATTATCTGATGATAAATAAAGCCACTGACCTTTGAAGTTAAAGTGTACTGTGAAATGTGTAATATTACAATGATACAATTTATATTTTTGTATTATTTAAAAAAATATGTATATATATTTTTCTATGTGTATACTACTTTTATGTTTACCTTGCTGCACTGTCTAAGAGCCACAAAATTTCAATCCTCTGTATGTGTGTACATATGGCAGAATTGACAAAATACACAGACTGCAAAATACAAGTACACACAGACTGACACTTCAAGTTCAATTCTAAATTCAATCAAATTTAACTGAATCAAACTGTGGGCATTATGTGGCATTTTATGATGGACTGAATATTTGCTGATAAACTGTGATTAAATTGAACTGCTGTTGTAAAAAAATAAAATTACACTCCTAAAATGGGCAGATCACAGTTTTTAAATCCGGCATTTGTCAAAACTACTAGTGTATGTGATGCAATGCATCTAAATTGCTTTCCAGGGCAGATGGTCATTAGTGTCAGCATTAGATACACTTCAAATGCCTGTGCTTCTAAAGTACAGTGTACTTCTGTCTTTACCGCAGAGCAAATGTACCTCATCACTTTCACTGCCGATAAAGTCATCTTCAGGCTGGGCCTCACACCGCCTCCCACTCCTGCTCTGAACCCGGTCATCTCCCATCTCCATCTTCTCCTGGTCACCCTGGCCCTGCCCTCGTTTGGGTGAGTGAGGCTGGGACGAGAAAATGAACACCTCCTCTTGGAGAGTGAGCTGGGGCTCGGACCCTTCATTACTCTCCCAGCTGCTCCAGACCTGCAGGTCAGAGGACAAACCTGGACGAATTGAGCTGGAGCGAGACTCTGCTGGGGTCGGAGCGGCTCTGGAACTTTCCCTTGCAGGACTGAAGCTACCCTCATCTAAAACAAAAGGTTATCAGACAAGACAAAAGCAGGACAGTTTTCACCCAAGCAAGAGTAAATTCCCTTTTTGAAACTGATGCAGTTGCACATTTGTGACATAAAATAATGGAGTTTAGGGCTTTGAGTGTACATATTCTATAATACTTAGTAAGTCCTTCAGAATACTTATAGAGGACTTGGCCATAGAAACTAGTGTATAGAATAATTATAGGAGTTTAATTACAGTGAGTAATAAATCCTTCTTTAATGTTTTCATAATGTGGCTGATGTCATTATAAGTTCATTTGATTATATGCACATAAAAATTCACAATAACAATATGCAAGATTGTAATGAATTCCATTGCTTGCCAAAAGTGAACATTAATTTCTCCTGTACTGACATTTTTGTAGGTTCTGTTAATAGCTCTGATATGCTAATACCTTAATGAGAGTATAACAGTATAAACAACATAATCACTACTAAGAACACCAGTTTATTGCTAAATTGTCACTCATGAAATGACAGCTCTGTCCAAACATGCTTAAAAATATAACTGGCTTTGACATCTATTTTCCAAGCACTAAGATGTTTCTGTTTTTGTTTAAATAAAAACAGTCAATCTTCACAGCAGCGTTGCAATATCTGACATTAGTATGTTCCTGAATGTATATCCAACCTTAAATGAAAGTCGCATCCATTCAGGTGAGCTCGCAAAGAAACAAATCCCTTAACTCCATGATAGGCCTGAGATCAAAGAAAGAGCCACCTCTATCTGAATGACTGAGCACAATTGAACCTCTTGACAGTGTAATCACTTTCTCTAATTGCCCACTGTGTGGCAAACCCTGGGCCCAGGAGATGTCCCTCTGACTTTTATTTAATGTGCCACATTACCATTAATGAACTAACTACTTTCCGTCTGTGGGCAGGGCGGCAGCAAAGGAGCTTACTGCGGTGGAGAAACATCCATAAATGAGCTTTCGGAGCACATGCACTCATTTTGGGAGCACAGAGCGGGTGTAGGTGATCCTGTGTGCCTGTGTGTGGTAGTGGTGGCGAGGTGGGGGGCGGGAAGGGAGTCTGTGGGTTGGAGTAGGGGCTACTTCAACCAAAAAATAAAAAATAAAAAAATCCTGCAAATGGCCTTGACGTGGGTTATGCAAAATTAAAACTGGGGGAACAAATGCGATGGTGTATGCAGCACAGAATGAGGCTCATTAAAATTCATGCAATATTTTGAAGTGATCTAATTTATAAATTAAGAGTAGGAATAGGTGTTTTTCTCAAGTACGAGGGAGCTACTTGGTAAAATCAGAGCATGCAAAGTAGACATCAGTATCGCTCAACATGCATATTATTCTCTTTTGTCTTGTGCTCCCATCGTTCGCTGTCTTTTTACACTTTTCTAACCATCACTCAGTCTGAAAGTGCACATGTCCTCCTGCTGCTGCTTCCTGCTGTCTTGAAACCTCTCTATTCACAGCAGATGTGAGCCTCACCTGCTGCTAGGTGCTCTGTCTTTTCTGTTTGGGTCAGAGGTTGCTGCTCTTGCTCACCAGACGGAGGAGTGCGCCTCTCCCTGGTTTTATTCCTTCTGTGGCGACCAGGCACAGCATCAGAATGGGCTGTTAATAGGAATTAAACACTTTAAGATACAGGACTAAACCATGACACAATCAGCATGCCTAACACCAAATAAGCACAGAATACAACATGCAGGGCACGCAGCTTACCTGACGATGCTAGCCTCTCTCTTCCAGCACTGAGGACCTGTGGCTTCTTTGATCCCTGCTTGTCTGTTGGGGGATGGGGCTGTAACCTGCCAGGTGTTCCTACATAAAGTACTTTCAACATTATAAAAGCTTTATAACACAAAACAGTCACACAACAATGTTATTAAAGCTTGCCAGAAGCCTATCTTTGAACTGATTATGCACCATGAAAATCCCTATTAATGAAGGCATTTCAGTAACTGAGCTTCTTACATTCATTCAGCGCAGAGAGAATACATCCAGCTACATTATGTTCAGCTGAATTAAGAAATTTTAATCCTCCATTTTTGCATTCAGTCATGCTCAAATGATGGTGTATTACAAACTGTAAAAGCTGTTATGAATTGGTTGGGAGAACATAGTCTGTAAGAGTTGGGACTCTTATTTGGTTCATGCGTTGGTTCTTTGGTAATGCTACCGATTCACAGTGCTTAGACGAATAATCGTGTACAATCTGAAGGCCAAATAGAGCCGTGATGAGAGCCATACAGTGTGCCCTTTTGCAGTGGGCAGTTCACTTTAAGTCACACAGCTATTAGCCTAATCTGCACAGGTGCACATTGTATTGATGCCAGACAAAAGAAGCTGCGGAATTTTCAAGGTTCATTCAGGACATAGAATATTCGCAGGTACTGAGTTAGAGCCAGCCAGACACACTAGCAAGTCTTGTAGCTCCTCATTTTCTAATTGCAGTAGCAAAAAAGAGTAATTAAAACAATGTATTATTTTTCAATTAATAATTCAATTCAATTAATTAATCACCATAATTAAATTAATTGTCTTAGAATTGTTATTTTGATTTTAATTTACGTTGTTATTATATCAGCGTCTACATTGTTGTATGGTTTAACACTCAAGAGCACATTCTCAATAGCCCCATTTAAGTTCAGCAAACATATTCTTTCACTTCATCATCTGATCAGTTAATGAAATTTTCACTGCATACCTATGAGACCAAGGTGAAACAACTTCAGAAACATGACACTACGTACTGTGCTTTTGATTTACTTTGTTGGCAAAGAAGAAATATTGGTATTCAAGCTCGGGAAGCTTGCTGAACACTTGTCCAAGAGGGTGAAGATAGAAAGTAGGCATCGCGCTTTTTCCAAATAAGAAACTATAATGTGTGATGTGATGTTCACTGGGCACAAGTGTAGCTTCTCTGGAAATTCCCCAAGAACTTGTCACCTGTATTTTCCTCCCTGGGTTCAGCTTCTTTTTGGTGCATTTCACAATTTCTGCACCTTATTCTCACCCCTCACAGATGGGTAACATATTAAAGGAAAACCCTGAAAAATGAGCAGAAAAACAGGTTGGCTCTGTCTCCACCCATAGGGGGGTCACTGAATGGATTAATGAGTATGAAAATGATGTGACTCATATGCTATAGTCTTCGAAGTCACCAAATCTCAACCCAACTTAACAACTATGGGAGATTTTGGACCTATGTGTTAGACCACCACCATCATCAAAATACAACATGAGGGAATATTTTTTGGAGGAATGTGGTTCCACCCCTCAAGCAGAGCTCAAATGCCAGGTAGTATCAATGCCAAGGCAAGCTAAGGCAGTTCTCATGGTGGCCCAACACTTTACTAAAACCTTTTTATGTTGGTTTTTCCTTTAATTGGTCACCCATCTGTATATACTCAACTACAAACTCACTCAAATGTAACAATTTTTTTCTTTCCTCTCCTATTAGCTGCTTCCATGTTAGCTCCTTTTCACTGGGGTCAAGGATGAGTAGCAGCTTCCATATTTTGGACAAATAACCAGAAAATCACTGGCATGCACAACCAAACATAAAGTAAATAAAAAAAATGAAGCTCTTTGTGTAAAGTATGTTAGTATACAAAGAAACACACTAATGAAGAACGGAAGGAATGATAACAGTGATTTTTATAAAACAGACGACTGACCAGGGCATGTAGAGAGAATGCAGAATAGACAAAACAACACTATTTACTCTTTATCAAATTTACCCTCAGGAAGAGTCAGGGAAGGTCCTTCATGTGATAAATTCTCCCTCAGGTTGGCAATGCTTTGACTTTCTGCAGGAACTTTTTGGTTCATATTACTGAATGGAGATCCCTGTAGAAGACAGCAAAAGAAGGAAAAACGATTCAAAGACAACATATTCTACTTTGCACTCACAGTAATTTATGACACAATGGACCAAATCATTTAGTGGGATATGTGTTTACCGTATTCGAGATAAAGAGTAGACCTCTATCCATTGCGTCTGAGGCTGCACTGTTTTTCCTTCCACTTTGAAAAGGTAGTCCTGAAGCCCTGGAGCCTGACGCTGTGTGTAAAACACCATGGGATCTGGTTTGTCGATAACTGGTTGATCTGGCAGTGCCAGACTGATCAGGAACTGCAACAAAATTCCCATGATTCACTTTCATTGACCATTATTGATCTTTGTGGTTTGAATTCAATTTTCCATGACTATGACTATGCTTAATTTATGGCCTTAATCCTTGGCCTTCAATCATATGGGAAGCATGGAAATTTTAAGCAATTTCCTCAACCTACTGTCAGTCATACTAATGATCAAGTAGCCACTGCAACTTGCAAAGGTTATGCCTCAGATTTACATAGGTCACATAGTTCATATAGATGAAAAATGCAAGCTTGAAGACAGTTCAGTTCAGCCAGAAGGGCTCAGAGCAGCATTTTTAAGATCACTGAGGAGCCGCCTTCACACTTGAGACAAAACCCTTTGAAAGTCACTTTTTTTTTTTTTTTACTATGAACAGAATAATTTAAAAACAAGCTTTTTATACATTATGTACTGGAGTATGTTTCTGAGATGTGATACACTATACTGCAAAGATAACCAGAGTAGACTATAAATTTCTGTTTATCTCAAGTCCAGTCACAGAATAGCTGAACTGAGCACAAGAGTCAGCTGCATGTGTCAATTCAGTATTAATGATGTTTTACACGATTCTGTTAACAGCAGCAGACGGAGCCTATTGATCAAAACATGCAGTTTACACACAAAGAAAACAAACGGTTGAATATAAATTAGCCTCTGCTGCTGAGCTGATTGAGTTGATGTCTTTTCTTTAATCTATCAGTCTGTTCCATATCATTATGTGAAAATAATGGGCTGCAGTGGGAGTCGTGACATGGCCATGACCTGACCTTGCTGTATCTGTGCCAGGGCTCATTAGGACAACTCCACCGGTGCTAACAGCAAAACACACTTTCTGTCTGATCCGCATCAGAGCAGATAGAGAGAGAGAGAGCACACACTTACAGTCCACACAAACACATAAGACCGACAAGATGATACCAGACAAAGCTGAATTGGAGGTGCTTAGAGTGAAGAAAAAGAAAAAAGTCAGACTCCTTTGATGCAGAAGATTCAACAGTGAACACTGAAAATGACCCAGGTTTAGGAATGAGTACATCTCAGTATGCTTTAAATCTGCAGCAGCCCATAAAAGAATATGGTAACAATGGTAATAAAATGAAATATATGATAGTTATATATAAATATTTTCAGCAGAGATTTTGATCTGTGAAAATGTATTGACCTTGACAATAACAGAATGTCTTTGGTGTACTGAGGTTTGTTTGTTGTTGCATGACAAAACTGCCATAGTTTACTTTTAACAGTTTCTGACAGATTGGGTTCTGAAGCAACAATATTCACCACACAACTTTCGTCACAGTTAAATTGGATGCCTACTTTAATAGAAATCGTTTTAATTATGATTAGCAATGTTATGCTAATAATGCAGATGCTAATTATGAAAAGCTATTTTTTGCTTGTGGTTACTGCTCTCTTCTGTGGGCATTGCCGGTTGACTCAACATGACTTAGACAGCTGTCAGAACAAATAAATAAGCGCTGATAAAAAAGGCCACAGAGGCGGCAGAACTGGATTACTGGTGCATGTCTTTTTATATGAGGAGATAATTGCAGCTCTCTGAGTACAGGTGAGGTGCAAATGAACACAAAAATGAAGACCACAGGAATTTCATGCGAGGAAAACAAATCGATTATCATCATAGTCTCTGTGGAGAAAACAGTCCCCTCATGTGCAACCATCTCCTGAACCATGATACCTCTTTGTATCCTTCTATATATTGTAAATGTATGAATTCACACCTGCAGAATTGCTGCCAAAAGTTAGTCCCAGAACAACAGATTCTATGAACCTGCTGCTGTGGTGCATTAGAGAAGACAGACGCTAAATGACTAAAAGTAAAGTATGTGGACTGAATATTTTGTGCTTGTTCAACATTGTATTCTAAAACCATGGGTATTAATATGCTGCTATAAAAGCCTCCACTCTTAGATTTTAGAAACAGGCAGCAGGGATTTTCTCCCATTCAGCCACAAGAGCATTAGTGAGCTGGCCACTGATGTTAGATGTTAAGGCCTGACTGAATTCCAATTCATCCTAAATGTGTTGGTTGGGGCTGAGGTCAGGGCTCTGTGCAGGCCAATGAAGTTTTTCCACATCAAGCTCCAAAAGCCATTTCTTTACAGACCTTGCTTTGTGCACAGGGGCTTTGTCATTTTAAAACAGGAAACGGCCTTCGCCATACACTCACCATAGCACCACAGTATAGCACGCTACTATCTAAAGTATCATTGTATTATATAGAAATAAGATTTCCCTTGACTGAAATGAGGGATCTAGCCTAAAGCATGAAAAACAGCCCTTCATCAAAATAGCACAAAAGTATGTGGACTAGGGTTCCCTTTTGGCCACATAATGCAAGTTGTTTGCTTTGTTAACTTAGGTAAGATGTTGCTGTGTAACCTGAAATTCATTATACTTTTTTATACTAAGAATATGTTTGCTGATTTATTTATTGATCAAATCAGAATCCTTTGATTTTATCTTACCTACCACAGTCAGAGCTCACAAGGCCAGTCTTCATGTCTACCCTCTGCAAATTCTCCATGTTCAGCATCTGAGTTACATGGTTTACATCTGGTGGGAACTGGCAGCTGCGAGGGAGCAAGTCCATGAGTCCAGCTCCACCGAGAAACATATCTAGATTTAAAATGAGAACAATGTCAGATTAATCATATTCATAGAATAAACCAGAAATAGATTATCATGACATGACATCACATAATGGAGGTAACACTTTGATCAACTAACAAATACAAAATGACAAGCTGTCTTTACTGGCAGGTAGTGTTGGTGTGCACAAAGTTGCCAGCACTGAGTGCAGCTGTTGGCACTGCTGAGCTAAATCAGAGTAATACAAAAAAAACACCACTAAGCTTTCAGCCAGCTACCACAGAGAACAACTAGCTGTCTGACTCTCTCTCCAAACACAATTTCATATGAACTCACAAGAAATCTATGCAAAGATTGTGAACTTGGTTCACTGCTTAGCTATTGTGTCTCTTTAATAACTACTCATTGAGGGGACTTTAGGTAACCTGATAAAACTCTGCTTTTCCATGAATCATTTAGGTGTGACCAAGTACATTACCATCATCTGACATTCCTGTGGGCTCTGTTTTCATGGTGAAGATTCTGCGTACTTTACACGTAGCAAACAAAGTGATGCCATCCAGTGTCAAAAGTCCCTTGAACAGTTCAGCGGTGAATGAGACAAGGTCGATGCACAAAGTAGACCACTGAGACAATAGAAACAATGACTATGTAGTTACAAGGATTCCTCAGAGATACAGCTCAAGACCTTTTATGAAATATGAACATGGGTGCTGAAAAAAGCTCATAGCTAAAAGCCAATCTAAAAATACTAGAAGAACCTGTCAAGGATAAGTTAGCGACTTACAATATTCCGTTTCAGTCCCACAAGAGGTATCTTTGCATGTAAAAGTGTGGCAGTCAACTCTTTGTGCACTGTTGATAGGTGAAGTCTTCTTTTCAGGTGTTCTGAATCAGTTATCCTGTGAATAACAAACAACAGACCAGAACATTAATTATCACCACCATCAGTGGCAGCACTAAGAAATCCTGACCAGAAAGACTGCTGTTCAGGTATCAAGTGTTGTGAAATCTGACATGAGACACACAAATGGAAGAGGAGCAATGGCAAAGTTCCCCTGATTCTTAACATGATTGTGGTAAGTAACTTATGGTAAGAAACTGCTTCCTCTATGTAAACTGTATGTTGTATAAAACCACAGCCTGCAACTATAATAATATGAATTTCAGCATGAAGCGAATTCACAAATGAAGAGCTTTAATCAAAATTAACACTTCATAAAGACTTCAAATATAGACTCCAGCATGGCCTCGGTTGCATTAGCTGTTTTTTATTAACCATAAGAACATTGGTGTCTCACAGGAATATCAACAAAAGCTCACTGAAGTAGATTACACAATCAAAACCGCCTCTGGTAAAATCAGCACTTGACATCCACACATTATTCTACATTTTACAAATCTGGCTTATTAGTTTGTAACCTTGTACAATTAACAATTTGTTGGTGAGATAAAAGCCTTCTTTGCAGCAAATAGTTTAGCAATATTTTAATATTTAACAGTTATTTAAACAACTACATAACAATCATTTTAAAAATTATGCATTCCATTTTTCAGGTGGCTCAAGGGGTTTCTTACTGAATACAAATAAGATGTCTTCTACTCAGTTTTTAGTGGTCTGAGGGGAATTTCCTGTGATTCATTATTTTGTTAATTATCATCTGTATTTTACTGTATATCACAATATTAACTCTTCTTAGTTACTCTTAAATGAAATGAAAATGTTCATTTACTCCATGAAAGATTATCTATGTCAAAGATTTGAAATCCAAAACAGCTCCCACAAGCTGTCATGTCCTCTTTATTTATTTATTTATTTATTTATTTTTTGTTAAACTGACTGGTGTACTTACATCAGCTCAATGGAAAAATCTCTGCACTGAGGAATATTCACTTGAAGGACCAAGAATCTTTGGAGAAGCCCAACTAAGAAAAAAAAGAATAGGCAAAAAAATGAATTACTATTGACAAGTGGAAATAAGCAAAACAACCTTAATAAATGAGCACAAGTATGGCAGTGACTTACGAGACATTTTCCCATTCTCTGGCAGTTGCATCTTGACTGTCTGGCTGCTTCCCTCCAGACAGTAAACAAATCCTTTGACTTCTTTATTATACTCCTGAGGGAAGAAATAATACAGAGGAAGACTTGCTAGGTCTAAGTCCTTGCTGAGCATGACCAGTTTTGTGTACCTGCAGTGTGACTGCTCTCATTGACTGCAAATGCTTGTTTTTGAGAGACTATATAATCTTTGAGTCTGTGTCAAAAAGAGCTATGTTGTGACATGAAAAAAAATCTCAGTGGTAGTAGCAGTCGAAAATGCCAGCAGTGTTCTTCTGCATCTACAATAAAGATTTTCTCTCTCCCCTCTCTAACAATTCAATTCAGTGATAACATGAGATCGTATTTTCCCTGGGTTTACAATGACACTCTCATCAGGTCTAACACTAGCAATCCAGAATTTCAGGTGGGAATCTAAAAATTTGATGTAAGACTGTGATTTTATGGACCAGTTAGCTCTATAGCAGCGGTCCCCAACCACCGGGCGCGGAGGCACAGAAAGAATAAATAATTTATACTATTTCACTTTACTAACTATTGGAGTCTGCGGGATGTTTTATTTTGAAAAATCCGTCTGTTCCTCGTGATACCGCTTGACACGCCAGTCTCTGTCATGGCTGTGATGCCCGACAAATTACTAGCAAGCTAACTAGCTAAAATAAGTTAAAAGCAAATGTCTCTGGACAGCGCCTTTTTAAAGGGAGAAAGGCCCAACGATGAGACAACAGAAAAGCCTAAGACTGTCAAGAAAAACAAAGCTGCATTTAGTGGGAAATACCAGAAGTCCTACTTAAAATACGGCCTTGAATATGTGAACAGGTGGTTGACATGCTCCAGGCCCCCTCTACATAATATGTGTCAACAGGCTATCAAGTGAAGCAATGAAGCCTTCAAAACTGCTTTGACACATAGAGACAGAGTAACCCGCATTAAAAGACAAGCCTGAACCCAGTTTCTTTGAAGAAAAAACGTGAACAAGAAGGACAGAAGCAAGTCTTCAGGGCCACCACAGCAACAGGTGTAGCTGCACTGAGAGCACCGAACTTCACAGCTAACCGTGCTGCTAAGGCTAAGGAGAGCTGATGCTGCCTGCTGCTGCGTTATGGTAAGTTGTATTTATTATGCACTTTACGTTTGTTTGTTTTAATGTCGAATCTATATTCCTGTAATTTTACCCCTCCCACCCCCCACCCAAAGACGGCTGGTCCGTGAATATACATCTCACATGGGCACCTATACTGTGTCAAGCTACAGACCTGCTTTTCTTTTGAAGCATAGTCTAAATGTTAAATTTTTAATTCACTGTCTCATTCAGGGGAGATAATTCAGCTCTGTGTTCACTGAGTGTGTGATGTTTAGCTAACTAATACATTACCTATATGGGTCTTGTAGGTGCAAGCTTGACTAAATTTGATTCTGTGTTATAAAGAGGGTGTTTAATCACTGTAAGAATGAGCTAAGCTAAACTAGCAACGCTGAAACCTCACCTTATGTATGGCTGACGGTCCTCCGCAGAGTTTCCATTTTGCTACAGGGTCTTTTCCCTGTCCGGTGAAGATCTCAACCACAGCTCCACGCTGCAAGAGACAGAATGAGCTGTCATTATCAGCCTATAGCAATGTTACAGGCTAAAAACTCACACCAGTCCAACGAATACATATCATTAAAGAGCTGCTTTTCAAGAGTAGCAGTCGTAAGTTAACTGAAATGAGTTAAAATAAACGTACCTGGTAACTATTCCTGAACATTTTATGTAACGTCACGTGAACGGTGTGGGGGGGAATTTAACGTGTTTATTTACCCACGTTAAGTATGCTGGTTGTTATATTGTCCCAAAGCGTTTCAAAGACTGAAATGCTGCACATCTCATCGTTTGCAACAGGTAAACAAGATGGAAGCTAGTGTATTGAACTGTGGGACTGCGGTTAGCTAACGCAGGTTACGTCTCCATGGTTACGCGACGCTACTGTGGCAACCAGCAACGGTTGGACGAAATCGAACCAAGACGCTGCCGTTAACTATCTAATAAACCGGTAATAATGTTCGCGTAAGAATAGTTAGCTTCGGGGGCCATGTCCATGACAACATTAGTGACACTACTGAGTAAATGAAAGATGGTCCACATAATTTATTGACACAGTATAGGCTACTGTTAGTAGCGAGCTGGTGACAGTATGACAGAGTAATGTAACAGTAGTACATGTAGTATTGTTTTGTTCAGCACATACACTTGAGGTATTTGACTGAGTGGTTGTGCAACATGTCATGACCTGTGCCAATTCTTCGAGATGTCCTGTCTGAAATTACCTTCGGTTAATGCAATTATGTCATTCTATTTCCCTGCATCATAATGTTGGGAGGAAAAAAGATGCTGAAGCTCTCTTTAAGGTTCATCATAGAACACATCGTGAAGTTAATAATAACAGTTTATTTCAGGTCATTTTTATTTCATTTCAGCAGTTCTTGCTTCAGTATTTTCCAAAGTCTGATTTTATTTCGAAATACAATTATTCCCAATAGACATTTTATTTTTTTAGAGTAAACAGTCCTAAATTTTTATTGCAAATGTTTTCTCTCTCATCATTTGAGTCCACTGCTGAGAAAATAAAAAGTACAGTGATGGATAGGAAGCTTTTAATATTACCAAGCAGAATTTAAATCAATATCATACCTAAATATGATGCTAAACAGAGCAGTTAAAAATAGATGTGTACTAAAGTTGTATCTTCTCTTGAAATGCAAAAATCCATTATTGTGTCATTGTCACTTGCTTTGTTTACGCTGGCAGCAGGGCTATTATGAGATCAAAAAGATGTCTTTTTAATTAGCTACTGAGGGAGACTAGTACATCCGGAAGTACAACTGTATGGCTTACCGCTTATTAACATTTTTGCATGTATCTGACTTCAAACACAAGGTGGTCTCAGTTATTTATGGATATAGAACAAAAGAGACCACAAGAAAGAAATCTGTCCAGTTACACCTATGACTACGGTGAGTTTTATTGTTCTTGAGCAAACGCCTTTATAGAGTTTGATATCACTGTCCCCGTTTTCATTATCATGCATTTTAGTGTTCAGGCTCGCTGTGGTGATACCAAAAAAAGCTCCTCTGATGAACTAGCAAATGCCACACATTTCTGTATTTAAAACATTCTCACAATAAATGGTGAGCATGCAATGTAGAAATAGGAATTCCATTTACAGTGGTGTAGTTCCTATAGTGAGGCACTTCGACGAGTTATCTGATCTGTTTGCAAAAAAGGTCACACATTATTACATAGTCTTTTGGCCCCATTTTGTAGGGAGCCATGCGTCAACATCCAGTTTTAAAACCTTGATATTTTATTTTGAATTATGCTTAAATTGTGCATACTCCTATGCAACACTGTGGAAATTGACCATAAATGAGCTGAAATACAGTCTGTTATTATCTCTGTCCATATAATAAAAATGCTAGCTATTGTGTGCTGCAAGCAGCTTACTTAAATATGCAGCGAAGTGGAGGCAACAGGTTACATTCACAATGCATTAGACAGCAGGGAGCCCAGAGGCAAATTTTTGCCCTTGGGCCACCAAATCAGACATCCGTACAAGATACTGCTCAGAGCTTACTGCAAATTGATTTTCTACATGATATCACTGTTCTGAGATGGTGTCAAGTGTATTAAGGGGAATTCATCTTGTAGTTGCTGAATAATGTGTGTTTTGAGTTCTTTTGGGTGCTTCTTCTTGCTCCTTAGGTGCTTCTCCTTCACAGTATTAGAAATGCAGCTCACTTCTTGCCTTATAAAACCTGTCTGGATTCATCATTACTTCATGTTGCTGTGCCTGTCATTTTCACATGTGGAATTGTTCCTCTGTATATTTGATGTACTTGCTTAATTGCGCCTCTTTTTACTGGCCCCTACTGCTCAAATGTATTTTCATAGTTGACATGACAATGAAGAGAGTAAACTCGAACTCAGTAGCCACACCTATCAGTCATAGACTGTTTCTTTCTGACTAAAAATCTTCCTCTCACTCATTTCTACATCACTGTTAAGAGTGTCCCCTCTGTATTACTGCTTTATTATGACAATGAATGCTGATTTGTGTAAGATAGAAATAGCATCAATGGAACATGGCACAGTGAAAGGTTCATAATTGACTTTTTTTTCTCTACCTGAATGGCTTGATACTGATTGGGACAGACAGCATCATTAAAATAAAGCCTGGCATGCAGTGAACACTGACGAAGCCAGTATGGAGAAATCAGTTAATAAATCAGCAGTTGTTAGCATACTTAATTATGACTAATTATTCACTTATTATTTTGAAAAGTATCTATTAATTTGCATCAGTCAAAACACATCAATTAGTGTAGACAATGTTATGTGTTAATGTACTGCAGAGTGACAGTGACACAAGACATTTTTTTAAATTGTTGTAATAACCACAATCATGATGCTCATATTCCCAAAACATTTTACTGTGAAATTCAGAATTCATCCTTACCATGACTTATGACCAGAGTATTTCATTCCAATTTTTCTTAAAAGAGTTTGTTTTCTTGAAGGAAGGAGGTTTACTGTAAGTGTATGTGGGGAGTGACCCTTGCAGATGAGTTGCCCGACTAAAACGCATCTCAGAGTATTTCATCCATACTGCAGCTGACTTTTACTGTAAACCTATTTGTATCGATCCAGTCTGTGTTTTTCTTCCCAGTGTTCATCATCATGATGCTATGAAGGCTCTTTCAAAGGAAAGATAATTCACTGCAAGACAGTGTAGAAAACAGGTTCACAAAAAGCCAAATATATATCAGCAAATCCACCTAAATCAAAAGGTAAATGTTTCCCTCTATGCAACTGAATTTCTGATTTGTCTTTGCCAAATTAATAAAGAAAGTAATAAATTATCATGGTAAGACATTTGTTGTTTGGAGTTGCATTAGTGACTGACTTTTCTAGCTTCTAACTGAAGAGCAGACATTTTAATAAAATAAGAGAGAGAGTATTGGATCTCTTATTTTATTTAAATGTTGAAAGACATCATGGAAAATAATATTTGTATCTTTTTTATTGTTTTTATATCCATTTGTGTTGATATGAGTGATCATTTATTGAAGTGAGTGGGCTTTCATTTGGATTTCAGAGGGCCAAATAGAGAAGGTTAACAAAATATGAAAACTTAACAGAAAAGGTTTTAAATTTTAAAGTGACAAACTCACCATGGCCTCCACTGCTGTGAATAGGGTCATATGAGGTCTAAGCAGCATTTGTCAGCTATATATTGTATGTCTTTCAAATCCCCGTTGGTTGCTTTCCACTTTTTGTTGTGTCAGTGTAGATTGTCTCCGTGTGACATAGACTATTCTTGTAATTTTACTAAATAATTTAGCAGTTTTGCACACTTTTCTGATGACGAAGTAAAGCAAAGATCATTTTGCTTCTTCTGAGCTTTGGTGGTTGTCACTTTTCTTTCAAAATTTTACATATTTAAAGGCGCTGGTTGTCTGATTTCCTTGATTGTTAGAAATGTACTGACCAAACAACATCTTGGAGTCTTATTCCCATTCAACAATAACAATAATATACTAATTACTGTAATTTTGTAGCAGTGCTTGTAGTTGGTATTATTTCCACATTATTTTGTCTGCTTACTTTGCCATGAACATTAAAAGAAACTTACTGTGAGTTACATGCTTGTTTCACTTTCACATGACTTGACCCACTTTAAAAACGTTAAAAACAGGAACGTGTACGGTTCAAGTCACCTTAACAGTATCTTGACACTCTGAACGTGCAACCTTGAATAGGCAACATCTATTTATAGAGGCTTGCTATAAGACTTGTCATAAGTTCACAAAGAAACTAATCAAAGTGAGAAGTCCGTAATCAGGGTCATCTACCACCTTCCACCTTCTCACTTTCTGTTCTCGCTGGTGGCAAGTGGGACAAATTCTCAGCCACCGTGACCTCTTTTTTTGTATTCCACAAAGCCATTATTTTAATCTTAGATAGAAACTAATTGGGAAAATCACAAAGCCCCTAATGCACGGTGTCTGCACATATTCCCCAATAAGGCCTTCCCTGAAATCCAGAAAGGTTCAGAGTCTTTGACTTGTATGACCAGTCTGTTGTCTTATTATGATTACTGCTAGTTTTTCCTCTAATTCTTGTCAGGTAAAGTTGTTTCTAGCATCCACTGAACAACATTCAATGAAAATAAACTACACACTGTGTCAGAATTTATAGTCAGTAATTTAACAGTGAACTGGGAGCTCGCGCAAGGGGCCTCAGCCTGTGGCCTAATAAACTGTAGCACCTTGAAGGCCTATTCTTCTTTTATATCTAAAGACATATCTAGGTCACTCTGTTCTTTGTTATATTCTTCATAAGACTGTATTCGAGCAGTCTACTATGATTACCAGGAGTTTAATGTCACTGTGTCTATTAACTCAGCTATTGTTTTACAGCTTTGTTTTGAGAATGACAATGACAATACATACACAGCTGCATTTGTACTAAACTGTCTATCCTATAACTAAAGGGGACTAGCATTTTGAGCAAGCTATGCAAGCTCCATGGCACTGCTTCCTGTGTGACCCTGTGTGCCGACCTCCTCATGGATGAAAGCGGAAATTAAATTGCAAAGGTTTTGCAAAGCTTTTGACCTAAGCATTATTATATGAAGGAATATATGTTTCCTCACAGAATCATGACTGAATCCCATTTAGCTGCTGAGTTTCAGGGTCCTTATATTGTGCATGCTGGCTCACTGGCATGGTTTACCAGGACACTTGGATAGAACAGAGCCATCGTTAATGTTATTAGTAAGGCCTGTGCTTTTCCCACCATGACACATTAAAATGTCTGTAGAAAAAGCCTATTATCATTTACTCACTGAAGCCAACAAGTAACAATTGAGGTTTAAACTACCTTAGCTTATTTGTTTTTTACCAGTAAAAATGTGTTTTAACCCTTTGAAATACACTTTGTTGTTGGTAGCACTATTTTAGGTGTTTTTTGGTTTGTACCAGACTCAATTTTCACACAACCCTTACAAATTATACATTGTTTGAAAGCTCTGTACCCCGATGATTCTATCAGTGCAAAGCATTTTTGGGATTCCCATATGAGTGCAATCACTGTTGACACAGCATTGATTCAGACTTGTGGTTATGGCTCCACTGTTTTCCACCTCACGAAAACAAATAAATAAATAAAGAAGCGAGCAAACATTTCTACCATGTTTGTGCATCTGTAACTTTGGCTCAGTATCTTTTACAGTCATTCTGACTTTTATGTTGTCAAATTTTAAATCTTTTAACGGAGACCAGTGTTATGACTGTAATCTAAGAGAACTCTAACCTTTTTTTTAAAAATATTTTCTATTATTTTCAGGCCTGTTCCAAAAAAATAGTGTCTGGTCACAGGTTAAAAAGATTTTTTAAATCAACCTGGTTTAAATGCTATTTAAAATAAAAACTCAGCAAAAGTCTAAGTCTAATTTCTGGTGAAGTCTACACATGGGTAAATTTACTCCAGTGGTTTTTATTTTATCTTTTATCATATTATAGCCATTTTGGATTATAACCTACTACCATCTAATCAAGTATCATCCTCGAAGAGTAAAGCTGTAGCAGAAAATGAGATGGAAACAGATAATGAGCAGAGACTGTCATTCAGTAATATTAGCCCAAGGCATAAACCAAAGTCAGTAAAGTCTCTGTCATGGGGGATTTGTCAAATTTGTCAAAGTATGCTGTTTCCAAATTACATTTCATTGCTTCTCAGAACGTGTGGGTCATCTCTATGACAGGTGATAATTCATATGCATGGTTATAAACAGACAGGCTGCTCTCAGTGTTAAGGGATGTCGTGGTGAAACAACTCTGTTGTCTGTGGCAGAAGCCCTGAGGGCAGATGGAGCTGTAGCTCGGTCCTCGGCTCTTATCTTGCTGGACCTATCAGCAGCCTTTGACCTGGTGAACTGCCACATCCTGCTATCTGTACTCTCTGATATGGGCATCTCATGCTAAGGGCATTCTTGGTTTGAATCCTACCTCACTGGGCATTCTTTCAGAGCATCATGGCAAGGACAAACATTCATATCCCAGTGCCTCCCCACAAGAGTGCCCCAAGGCTTACTGCTGGAGCCCCTGCTCTTTGCAATATGCATCACCTCCTTGGTTCCCCTCACAAGGCTTCTCATAAAATCAGGCCTTACCTGACTCAATATGCCACCCAACTCTTGGTACAGGCCATGATTATCTCATGACTCAACTACTGCAATGCCCTTTGAACAGGTCTCCCCTCATGCACAATGAAATCCAGGTCTGGAATGTGTTGGCACTTCTGGTTTTCAATCAGTTTTTGACCTCCACTGGCTGCCCATGGCTGCCTGATTGAAATTTAAGTCACTAATGCGAATGACTTCTGGGTCTGCACCCATCTATTTGAGCTCAGTCATATGTTGTCTGTTTTACCACTCCTACGCACAAGGCAGTCCAAACTGCTCTCATGTGGGGATCCCCAATGGTGGAAAGAGCTCCCAAATACCATCAAGAATCACTTGAAGTCTCATCAACTCATCCCTTTGTGCCTTTTCTTATTGAATAGATTTGGTAGTCTCTGCTTACTCCAAGGTCTCCTACTGTACCGAAGCTTGAGTGTTGTTCCTCACTTTTTGGATAAAAGCATCTACAAAATGAGTACATGTAAATGTTAGAGGTTTGTTTCTCAGACTGCAGGGAAGCAGATAAATGGACAGAAGACACACAGAAGTACCTCTTTAAAAAAAAAAAAAAGCTGTTGTTCTGTGTGTTTCATCTTTAAAGTCAACTCTGTCCTGAGACAAGGCTTTAGAGTAGCAGAGATTGATGAGTGTGTCTGTGAAATGCAGACACTAAGCTGGCGATCTTTGAATTGACTAGGACCACAAGACACATGATGAAAATACATTGCCTTTCTGATCTTTGTGAAGATAACTGGAGAGCTCTGCAGCAAGTTGCAGTAGCCTAGCTCCTAAGAGGAAATGATGAAAAATGGACTATGGATCAATGTTCAACCACCCAACCCCCCCATTCTAATATTATTTTCTACCCAGGAAGATGAAAACACACAGCATAACTCACACAGTTACTGAGCATGCACAAGACCCTCAATTCCTATAAGGGCCAGGCCTACAGTCTGGTGTAGTGTAATCTTTTTTCTAGCCAATTTGCAATTTTAATCTCTTGCAACCACAAATTGAAACTCCCATGACAAAAGATGCCTTGAATACATGACTTAATCATATTCTCCTTCACAAGGCAAAATTTCTCATCACACATCAGGGATGAGTAGAGCAGTACTGAAGTATCAGTAGAGTTCTGATTCTGACATCCTCTTGACCTCAACACAAAGGCTGTCTCTTTACTTCTCATGAAGTTAATGCATCTGATATTGAAAAGGTTCCCATCGAGGCAGGAAATATTACAAGAGCTAGGTTTACTCTTACCATCTTCTTCAGCTCCTTGAACACCTCTTACCAAAAGTACAAGTTAAAAGACATTTATTACATTTACATTTATTAAATGTTCCTAAGCAAATTATTGTGTTTTAACTATAGAAAAAAAAAACACTGAGATTTTCTATTCAGTTTCTGTTCTATTTAGTATCTATATTTCTATTCATATTCACACATGCAGTCTTTACAGGAAATACTAGTAACTTGTATAAGAATGGATACAGTTTTTGTTTTTAATGTGATAAATGTCAGTGCTTTTTAACCTGCACCAGCACCAGTACAATACATGCACATAGACTGTAGTTCCTGTTGGCACTGCTCACTGGAAAACACATTTCACATTTCACACAATCCCCCCCCCCTTCCAAAAAAAGGATTTTGCTGGAGAATTTTTATGGCACCAGTAATTACTGCAAAAACCAACTCCACATGACAAGAGCTGGCAACTCAGAAACTTGTACTTTGGCAAAGCTAATAGCTCATTCTCACCAGGTTCTATTAACGTTTTGGCAATTCAGACGAATGGCAAGACAGATAAATGGGAGATTTACAGGCCTCATTAATTTCCACTCTAATGACCATTAGTGGTTGTTTTTGCAGAAAATACTTAAATCTGATAATGTGAGGGCTCCTCTTTGTTTGTTTACAGTACTATCCTAATTCATTGGAGTTAGTTATAAATTTAATTAAACACGGCAGATTTATTGACTGGTTAATCTATTCATCCACTGATTAATTGTTTACTTTAATTGTTGTTTACGTTTCTGTCAGGTTGTGATGAACACCACATGGTAATAATGAAACATGCTCATTTATGCTTACTAGTCCAGTAAACTCCACAGAGGGAAAGCAGAACAGTTGTGCTGCTCAGCACAGGAGCACAGTTGCACATGATTAAAATCCTGACATTGACATGCAGTTAGAGAGGTTATACTTAAATAGAATGAAAGTAATAAGATTTTAAGTTAACTGTGATATATACATGGACAATCCAACTTGGTGGAATACTCCACATTGGTTAAAAATAGTCTGGATCCCTCTCAGTTTGTGTTTGTTTTGTTCCTCTGTTTTCCATGACATTTTTTTTCAATCCCAGAAAAGCGAGCAAGGAAAGCAGATCAGGTCGACTTGACTGACACGAACTAACTGGGAGCCTCAAGATCCATCGCGAGAATTCAACATCATGTCTAAATAGCACTGCAGTTGATGCGCAGGGGGTGCTTTGAACAAGGAAATGAAAAGCCATTCATCTTATTGATGTTACTGATATTTAATTAATTGCATGAGTCAAACAAACAGTTCGTCTCAAACTGTAACTGTGAGGAGGCTTTGTGCTCATTTAATGAGAGCTATGCTGCTGCCGGACAGTCAAAAACAACTGAGAAGCAGTAAAGGGAGTTTTTCTAACCAGCTCAGTTCTTTTCATGTTGTTGGACAGCTGTGAATAGATTCGGGACTGGTTCATTCGACCCTCCTTCGCAAAAAATTACAGTTTTGTAGCTGAATGTGTTGGTGTGTGTGCATGTGTGTTGGGTGTGTGTGCGTGAGTTGGAAAGAGAAAGAGACAGACAGACAGAATTGGCTATTTTCTGTGGTAGTTGGCATTGCTTCATTGAGAGCTCAGTGGTGGTTTTGTTTAACCCTGATATGGCTCAGCGGTGCCGACAGCTGCACATTACCCAGCTACCCAGTACACACCTACACTATACCTGCAACTACAGAGTGCTCTGTCATTTTGAAATTTTCGTCTGATTGCAGTTTTACATTTGCCCTGTCATCTTTTGTTTTTTTATCTATAGTTTCAGGTTTATCTGTAAATGTTCTCGTTTTTATTTCGACATGCTTTCTCGGTGGAGCTGGTCTCATGGACTTGATCCCTCACAGATGCCTGTTTGTGTGTGTTTGAGTTTACAGCTGTGGAGGTGGGCTTGGCACTGTGATAACGTTGTGGTTGTTAGCTTCCTGCAGGTGGAGATAGCTTGTATGAAAAGCAAAACAAAACTCATACATTTGGCATTGCAAGCAATTGGGTTTATGGGTTGCTTTGTTTCTTTGGTTGTAATTAATAACCCTCATTATGTATGACATGGTGCCAAATTATTTTGAGAAGAAAAACACAGACACACCACATAATGATTTGATTGTTTTATTATCTAGCATAAGGGAGGCATTAACCCTAATAACTTTTGTGCTCAGAGGTCTATGGGTGATAAGTAGTGTAAACCCTGGACTGGGTGTAAGACAGTAGAGCCCTTTACAAAGGCAAAGCCTGTATGAAATCAAACTGTAGTTACACGTAATAACACCGGTGCTGTTATCTAAAGCTCCTAGTCAGTAAAGACTTATGTGGATTCAGAGTACAGTCATCCCAGTTAGTGGCAAATTTCACTGCATGGAAGCAACAAGATGTGTGTTTTCCAGCGATACTTCATGCATAATGTGTCCCTGTAGTTAAGGTGCAGCAGCTCTGGTCAGCTTGAATTCACCCACTGAGTCCAACCAGTTTCCACATTTCCATGATGGAACGTGGTGATATCAAAACAACCTCAGAGTCTCAAAAAGCATTTGTGCAGCATAAACTGCTTCTCTGCTGTCTGCTCATGTGCTGAATACCTTGCACACATTAGTAGTTTCTCTAAAAATATGCAACTCCCAGGTTGTTCTATTATGAGAATAAATGAAGATTGAAGATAAGTTGATGTTCAGTTTGATTACATATAGGTCCTGGGCAATGACTTATGAATAGTACTTTTATTTTAAGAGCATAACCCTTAAAAAATTCAAAGGCAATCGGCTGCAATCCACTTACAAGATAAGTGATTTATTTAAAAACCAGGGGAGAGCCACTGAAAGCCAGTCTGCATTAACAACATTTTTATCACACATTATCTGTGTAGGCAAGGACAGCCACCAAAATACAATGCACCAGGAAAAAAAAGATAAACAACTGAACAATGACTAATAGTTGATAGGAAGGAAACCAGGAGTCTGTTTCCCGTAATATTATTGGATGAGATGGTTGCTGTGGTTTTTAAAACTTTGTTTAATCAGGTAGTCTCGACCAAGAAGCATTTATTATAAGACAACCTTACACAACTCTTTTTTTAAATGAGGAACACCCATAATGCATCACACTGCCTGGTTTTAACCCATTCATGACAACATAACTGAAGATATGTTTTCATTATCTGTGTTACCAAACACAAATGGCATGTTAATCAGAACCTGACACATGCCTTGGTCTCATTAGTGCCAGCAACCAAAACTCCTACCATACTCTAATCCCTACTGGTCATTTTAATTTAATTTGCTACTGAGTATGAGGCATTTGCTGAAGCAAGCTATATCTTGAACACATGCCTGCACATAATAATGTCCTGTCCACTGGGGGAATTTATTCACCTAATATGCTTGCATTGCCACAAGCTAAGATTGCCTAATGTATTATAGTTATTCCTAAGTGGTGTAAAGTTGTGTAAGTAAGGAATAATCCATGACGCACAACACGGGTGAGGTGTGTGCTTAAGGGTTTAAACACAGGACATGAACGTGAAGAACAATGAAACATGACTCAACATTACATTACATTCAACATAACTAAAATGAGCATATTATTGTTCAGTAATCTGGACTGAGCGCGGTTATAAAGCAAAAGCTGCATGATTACAAGGCTTGATTGGTTAGTTGCTTTGTTCCCAGCAAATAAATAAGAACAACAATTAAAGCTGTTGTAATTTAATAATTTGGGAGGGGGGACTCAAAAAAGGAAGCTCACAGCAGGAAACCCTTGATACTCTACTGGTGTTTTTTGAGCAGTGCTTTGTAAACCAACCTTGGAAATGGCAGTTTGAACAAGGTACATTTTTATCCACATCCTGAGGTTTTTATTAGTGAAAGGAGTTTACTCAGTTGTCATGAAGATGGTTTAGTTGTTATGTGATGCAAGTATGAGTTAAAATGTTTTTTAAAAATATCATCCTCACCACTCCTTGTAACGTCTTTGTCTTTATTTCCTGGTTTGCTGTGGACAATGGCTGAATGACAAATCCTGACCTCGGCCTCCCCTTTAATCTGCGATTGCCAGATCATTAATCGACCAGTTAGAGTAGAGAACAGTGCAGCATGCAGACCTCTGTGTAGACTCCAACAATGCAAGAAGTATTACAGGGGAAAGCTGTCCACTTGGCCGGATTTTTCAATGTTAGAAATACAAGCAACAAACTCTAAGTGAAAAGGGATATTTATATGCAGTGTGCGTTTTAGCCAGGTCTCAGTACAAAACAAACCGGGCGTAGTGAACAAGATTTAGTACAGAACACAGTGGCTCCATTGTTGGCATTTTGTAGAGCTCAGCACTTGGTGTTTGTGTAACATTAAAGGGCATGTTGGCATCCCTAAATTAACACGCCCTGCTCTCTGCCTCAGAAGCGCGCACACACACACAGTGAAATACAGACCCTTTTTTGCCATTCATTGAGTTGTTGTATTGAATCAATTCAGAGCGTTAGCGTTCAGCAGGTCTCACTTCTCCGGGTTTATTCCTCTGGCAGTGTGTTTGGCACAAAGAAACTTTTCATTGTGTTGCATCTTAGGTTGAATGTTGGTGGGTTGCTTTGTGGTATTTTCAGTTCAGTTTGTATCTCACTCAAACATACAGCTGGTGGATGCCTCTGCTATCTTTATTGCAGTAGCATGTTGCCATAGTAACCGCAGCCTCTTGGATTTGTTGTTAAGTGGTGTCCTGAGGTCAACTCGTTTGCATTATTAATGAGACCATCATTTTATTATTTATTACTATTATTGCCATTATTATAATTATTAGAGAAACATTATATGTGCATAAAAATGATCTGTTATACATACTGTGTATAACGTGTACATGGATATGTATATGTATCACTATATATAGATTTTGGAAAAATGTGATTCTATTAATACATTAAAAGAAAAAAAAAAAACAGATGTTGTTTTTGGACTAAGTTTATGCACTGGGGCTGTTTCTTGAACTTGGGCCAGTGACAACATGCAGCATCTCAGAAAGCTTGACCTCAGACTGGGGCGGTTTTAAACACTCCCTCAGCATTGAACAAAACCCAGGCAACAGGATCTCCAGCGAGACGAGGCAGGAAGGAGCTTCACTGTCTTTATTGAAGCTTTGAACTTGACTTGATCTACTCTATATTTCCAATGAATGATTTAATATACCCCCTCCAGGCAATCAGAAAGGAGAATTCACTCAGACACTATGGCATAAATGAATAAATATATTGCATTGCACTTTTTCATCGACATAATTCTTCATAACCAAAAATATTTTCACCATGATCTACTTTCTTAAATGTAATATAGAGCAAACGCTTTTACTCCTCGGAACCAAGCTCTCATTTCTTCAAATTCTTAATTACACAAACATATTGTTGCTGAATATACACAGGACTGAGTAAGAATGCTACAATAACACAAATACAAACCTAAAGAGACAGAAAATCAGCAATTGATGACATAGATTTCACCAAAAGTGAGAAGCAATATTTGAAAAAAAAAAAAACTAAAAAAAACAAATGAATTTAATTAACTCATCATCGGAGCAGCCTCCTAATTGTTGAGTCATTTCCGTAAAACATTTGCAAGTAATCCCCTGTCTGCCAGTATGGCACCTTTGGCCACAGACAGCAGCCCTCCTTTCATCATTAACCTTTACCTCACTTTCAAATTACTGTATAATAGAGTAAGGTAATCTTTGGCTCTGCTTAGAGGAGACCTTATGCACTGCATTTAGTTCATCGGTTTCTACAGTCTTCTTAAGATAAAAAAGTAATTTCTAATACACAGGAAGATAAGACCCCTATGGAAACGCTTTCATTTTGTGCTGTATGGCATTTTGAACTTAACACAGAATCTTAACTTTGGTATCTGTGAGTCTAGAGACTATTATTCCCTGCATATTGTCAGTGGCCCTGTTTTTTTTTTTTTACCTGAGAAACATACCTTTGTGTTTCCTATGTTCGTTTCCAAGCCTCCAACTCAGCATCAGGCTTGGTGTTAAAGCATGACTGCGATAATTCAATAACTTGTGTCCTGAATAAATGTGAACTATAATAAAAATGATTCATTTGCTGTCATTTAATATTAGTGAGAAAGTGAGGGGGAGACTCCTTCCTGCAGCTCATCAGGTTTAAGACCACATGGCTGACAGTTCTCCAGCCCCTGCAGCCATAACGGTATTCTCAGATCTGCCTCAAAGTGACTCATCAGCCCGCGGGCCATTCAGCGTTCCTCTTCCTAAAGCAGGTCTGCCTGTGCCAAAGTCTCTTCTGGGGATGGAGATTTCTCCTGAGCCCCAAAGCATCACAGTTATTTTACTTCAAGGATGTTTTCTTTAGGGGAAGGTAAGGTCATTGCTTTGCCTGCTGTAGGTGCACAATGCACCTTGTGCTCATGCACTGTTTTAAGTGAACCCATGGGCCATTCTGCAGTTTAGCCCCATACAGGAAAACACAGTGCAGTCGGGCATTTTAAACGCTGGCCAAAAGTCTGACACAGAACTTAAAATATCTTATTGTCTGTGAATTACTTCAGGAAATTGCAAAATAGTGGGAGGGCAGGAGTGGGGATGGGTTCATTCTATTCTGATGTTCATGCCGTCTCTCTTTGTTGTCGACCAGTTGTTGTAATAAATTATTTTTTGTGTCCTTCATTCTTTTGGAAAGCAGTGGTCACTGAATGTTTGAACCTATTCAGTTTCTTTTTTGTTCAAGTTCTCTTCAGTACCTTTACTTGGTGTCCACCCATTATAAAAGAATAACAAATACAATGTGGTGCTTTAAATGGACTGTAGGGACAGTGTTTACAGGAGTGGTTGAATGGTTGGCTCATCATCTCCTTTCAAAGACTGAATCCAGGTATCTCAGTATCAGGACTATTACTGAATACAGTCATAAATGTCTTGTCCTTGGCCAGAGTAAAAGATAACTTCAGAATCAAAATGCTCATGTAAGCTGATCTGATTCAATCAATCGAATAAGTATAATAATTTGATTAATCTGTAAAAAAAAAAAAACAAACAAACAAACAAAAAACCAAAAAACAAACAGCAGCATTAAAAATGCCTCCTTTTGGTTTTACAGGGGCCCTGTGCCAGACTGTTTCTTAGCCGGGTGCAGACAGAACTGGGCAGTTTCCAGTCGTTATGCTGAGCTAACCAGCTAACCATGTTTACTGTTCAGTCAGTGATATTCATTTTCTCATCCAAGCCTGAAGTGAGGAAAGCAAATAAGAGGTGTGTTTCCAAAAATGCCTACTACTGAATCATATATGAATCATTTGAAGTCAACATATCTCATGTTTTGTAGTGATAAATATCACTTTTAGTAGATTTATTACCTGTTGTCCAATGATTTGGTGACATTTAAACCAGGTCAAAATTTCTGCCCAGTTCCCACTAATTACTGAATCCCTGTGAAACTCTGCTGCACTGTGATATAAATGCTAATGTAGCACAGTACACACAAGCCATTATAATAACATATTAACAGTATACTATTAGCATATTATCACAACCATGCATGTTAGTAGAAGTGTGCTGCATGCTGCATCACTCCATCACTATGTTGGTCTGCGACAAAGTCACACTATCTCTGCCTTTGTCCCTGACAGATAAGAGTTATAATTACCAAAGCTTCGTCACTTTGCTGAAACAATTGATTCTCTCATTTTTTAAGGAGGACAGTATCAGTGGTTCTGCGTGAGTGGACTTCCAGTCTTCACAATCTATGCCTGGGATCAGGTCAGTGACAAAATTAGACAATATGTGCATATGTCACACTTTAATTTTTCCAAATGCAGTAGTTTAGTTAATGAAAAAATAGGATGAAAAACAGAAAATTACCTTAACACTTGGATCCCAAAGAATCACTTCCACAATTTCACTGATGTCTGTAAATCATTGAACATTCATTAAAACAAGAATACTGTATTTGCAAATCATTTGAATAAGTTTTTGAGATTTATTGCAAACCAACAGATAAACAATCCAAACTGAAAACAAACCTCCTTGGCTGAGGTCAGAATAAGGGGTGCAATAATCATTAATGCCTCTAAGTTGTTTTCTTTGTGACACAGTGGACAGACAAGCGAGGAACAAAAGAATTCAAAGAGATAAATAAAATTAGTGATGTGACAAAGTAAATTATGCATTCAGTGCGATGACTTCTGCCTAGTTAGTTAATGAAAAACAGGACACTCCTCTCAACAACTGCAATGACAATAGTGAAGAGGCTTTTAAAAAGTCCTCATCCTTAACTTATTTAATTGTCTTTCTCTGCACTGCTGAAACCAGCCCCTCCAACTTTAAAGTTATGAATTCTAAGAGCAATTACTGGCAGCGCTCTATCTGTGAGTCGTGTATAGGAATGCGTGTTTTAATACACATACCCCTGGCTTGATTCTTTTCGACTGTCAATGCCATTTGCGCTAGATTGGTGGCTGAGATGCGTCTCTGCTGAAAACCACTGAAGAGACCTTGATAGCACCCTCCATATGTTCAGCTAAATGAGTTCAAGCATTATGCAGTCACTTGAGTGACAAAGGACCCCCGTCTCTGATGAATGTCCTCAATGCCTCATTGCAACAAAAGCACAGGCGGCGTGTTTTCTCAGTGAGGGTTATCCCACGCTTAGAGATGAACTTTTCCATGAGGTAATGTGGAACAGAGGTTGAGATGTGGCATGAAAAACACATTTTTACATACATTATCTGCCTGTTATATTATATTCCCATTTGTCAACAGGCTGAAGTTAATAGATAAGAAAAAGGGAGACAAATCAGTCATTCTGAATCTTCATGCTGACATATGGTCTTCCACGCATGATGCATACAATGGCGTGTGTGGAGTACAATGCAATTAGTTCTATTTTTCTCCTCGATGCAACTTTTATAACTGATTTCAGGGAAGCTATGGAACTTGTGGGAAAACTGTGCCAGCGTCTGTTTGTTTGAATAATGAACATGACCTGATAAGGGTGAAAAAGACGCTGCGCTAACTTTAATTTATGAAGCTTCACCCTGGGGGTAAGAGAATATAATATTTCTCATATGATTTACTGAATAACACCCGTATTGCATGACAACAGGGAAATAAATGTGACGTGCATGTGTTTGTTAGCTAAAACAGTATATTTCCGTATACTGCAGTTGGCACTCCTGCGGTGTAATAAAATGTAATAATCATACACAGCTCTCTAATGGAACAGCTGAAAAACAACACAGACATTTTCACTCCGTGGCCTGTGTTGTGCTTATCTGCGTGTGTGGACCCAGCCTCACTGTAAGTCATAATGGCCATTATGGATGGTATGTGTAAGCACTGTTTACTCGGCTGTTAATTCATGTACTTAAAGCTGTGCAATCAGCTCGTTTGAGTCACTAATCACTCTCCAGTCACACATGATGCTTTAAACAGCACCCTGCTGCCACATAACCCCAATAAACAGCATGCTGGGGAGCCAGTGACCAACTCCCCCACTGCCTCATGGAGCAGAGAGAGGAGAAAAAAAACTGACACCACCACACACAGTCCTGTAGGCCAAACCCCCCTCAAGTAAAAGTAATATAACATATAAACGCCAGGCACTAGCAGATGCTCCTCCTGCGACAAAGCCACCAGAGTGATCCGAGCAAATGGTGAATGAGAATTGCAGGATTTAGTATCCTCAGGAGGGCATCACCTGCCCGACGATTCTTACAGGTGTGTCTAAACAATCCCACAGTGTTTTGGCATCAAATTGTTATGATTCAGCAGTTGCAATTGCAGCAGCTCCCCTGGAACACGTTCGATATATTAGCCTTAAGTGCGAGCAAACTGCAGCTACACTTGTTGCAGGTGCACTTCTCAGTCTCATCTCTGGGATCAGCTTCAATTGTGCCTGAGCTATTTTTTATTTATGTTCAGGAAACTGAAAATTTCCTTGTAGGAAATTTGTACCCATTATGGGTATCTGTCTGTCTGTCTGTCTATCTATAGTATATAAACTCACTTCTCCCATGGCTTCAGCCGATTAAGGTGGTGCTAAGCCTCTCTTGTCAAGCAGCATTACCTCATCTTCATCGACCTCTACCTGTTGTGCAGGGTGAGTTCTTCAGTGACATTCTTCCCTGTGCATGTGCATCTGCTCTCAGGTCCAAGATGTATTGACTTTCAGCAGTAGAGGGCACAATGGCACCTTTACAGTGGCCAATATATTTTGACTGATTTAATTAATTTGATGTAATTAGAACTGGCTTTTTTTGTGAGGAGCTCCCAAAAACTGCAGCATACATTAGTTTGTTCAACACGATGCTGCCTCTAGATAAGAGGTAGCCCGAACGCAGCAGCCAGAGTATGCATTTGATAAGACTTTCAACATAGGGCAACTTCCTAGCACTAAAGTCATTTCTAAATCATCGTCCTTGATGTTCAAATCAAATTAAATAAAAACAGAATATCATATTTTAGTTCTGCTGTGATGCAAGTACTTGAAATTCATTAAACCAACTTGCAACTAAAAACAGCAAGGCGTTTACATCTATTTTATGTCTTTCTTCAAAAATACTTTTCTTCAAAAATAAATTTTCATGGCAATGGGTGTCAGCACTAATCTATACCCTTATCAGTGTCAGAAACCTGGCAACCAATCTGTTCAAAGTCAGAACTATACAATCAGGCATACATGGCTCATGTCAGATTACAAGGATCCTCTGGTACATGTGTTCTTCCTCTTGACTAAAATGTATTATGATTATCTGCATGAAATCTGAGTATGACCCAACAGAATAATGTTTAATGTTCCCAGATATTCAGATGTGAAACAAAATGGAGAAGAATTTTTCAGTTCAAACAATATGCTTTTGTTGTTGTGTCCTGGTTAATTTCTAAATTACTTTCAAAATGACAAAATACTCTTATTACATTTTAGGGTGGCTTTGTTTCATTTAAAGTTCACAAACTAAATCCTTCTTCTTAGTCACTTGTGTTTAAATGGAAATGGATAAATCAAGGATTGAGAGAATCAATCAGACAAGATGGTCTTTTTCTCCCTTTCCCTTCATTTTGCTGTGAGGACCTTCTGCACATTCCCCGTGGACCATGCTTGTCTAAATGTAGACCCTCTCACTTGATTAAATGTGTCAGGTAGTAGTTGGCCTCCACATCACTGCGCTGATGCCAGCTGCCTGGGGGCTCCCGATGGGTATAGTTTCCTGACAGCCTCTGGATTTGATCTCAATGCCTGTTTTTTTACAGACATGAGTGCAACATTAGCGGTTATACCTTATGATTAAAGACAGTGTTTCATCAGCAAGTCCAGGTGTGTTATTCAGCATGTGGATGGCTAATCCAGCTAAAGATCCAGAGGGGGTTTTCTAACCCATCTCACAGCCGCTAACTGAGTCTGTCTGCTGATCAGTGCTGGGCACGTAGTGAAGAGCTGTTTTTGCTGAAAACAGGTACCTGCTGTAACCAAAAGAGCAGGGAGAGTGAACCAAAGCAGTAAAGCTGTGGGTCATTAACCAAAACAATAAGCTACAATGGTCTGTGGAGCTGAGGGAACCAGTCAGGTGATAATTATCTGTGGGTTCATCAACACAAGATGCCCCTTTCTCAGTAGTCCTGTGATTCATAATTAACATAAAAATTCAGATTATAGCTGCTTGAAATTAGAGAGATCCTGTGTCAAAGTATTGTTTTTAAGACTTTCAGTACATTTCAGTTGTGTGTTACTATGTTGCATATTACCACAAAACATAATTACCACAAAACAAGGTGGTATTCCACTGTGGAAAACACCACAGCTATACCACGCAATAACACGAATCTGCGTGCCATAATTTACTTCCAGTGTCAACATTTAATTCCAGTGCAGGAGGAGGTGTGGCCTCTATGTAGCAATGCAGAGAGTAAGGGGGTGTTGTCATTGTGGATGGACGTGTAGGCAATCTGACCTTGGAGTCTTGCCTGGTACGTCACAGAAACTAGTTCAAATGGAGAGGCGGGGCTGAAGGGGAGGGGCAAAGAGCGCTGCTGGGCAGAGTAGAGCGTTTGTGGTGCGTGTAGTTTCCAGCAAAAAATCTGTTGAAAGGCATATTGACATCATCAGCATTACATAAAACTGAAAAAAAAAAAACATTTCATCCAATCTGTCTACCTTCAACAACGTCTTTTTTTACGATGTCGGTATTTTTTCAATGTCACTAAGCTTCAGTTCTGTGTCACAGTTTTGGCGTGGAGAGGCGGGGCTGGAGACTGGAGTGTCTATAGCCTAACTGTAGATAGCACTTTACTCCACCCACCAGCGCTCCTTGCCCCTCCCCTCCAGCTCCACCTCTCCACACCAAAACAGTGACACAATTGAAACCAAAAAGCAGTGACATCGGAAAAAGTGAACTCTGATGACTTGAAATTGGAACTGGTGCCCTTCATTTTTGCTCAGGATTTTCCTGCCAACATGGTGGCGTAAACAAACCCAGTCATGTGGCCCAGAGCTCTCAGGGATGGGGGAGAAGGTGGCGGTCAATAGGGCAACCCTTTAGTAGCCTAATCCAGCCATGGATTATACAAAAAAGCTTAATTTGGAAGTGAAACAGAAAGTGAGCACATACTAAATGTAGCAAGCAGAAAAGGTCAAAGCTGAGCCAGGAGATCAATCTGTAAATTATGCAGATGTTAACAAGAGTAATTTTACAGTTTCTTTAGAATAAGCTCAGTTGATCTTCTGGTTTGTTCCATGGTCATTGACATTGTGTGAGCTAAGATTGCAGTGCGCTTAGACGCAGCGGCACAGAGCTCTCCCTTCACTAAATTTCATTGTACATGTACAATGACAATAAAGATTCTTTTTAGCGAAGTGCTGCTAATCTATAGAGCTAGAACAGTGACATTAAGACTTGGTAACAAAACCCAAACTGAAAAAGGAAACATTAGCACTGAAATATTTGTATTGTAAAAAGTTGTATTGGCACTGAAAAACATTTTACTGAAAAATAAACACAGACATCAAAAAAATGACACTCTCACAATATTGTTATCTTACTTTAAGATCATCACATTTTGTTTTATGATGCGTGTTTCAATGACGAGCTGCAGATTTTTTTCATCCAATCTGTCTGCTTTCAGTGACAAGTCTTTTTTTTTATGATGTCAGTATTTTTTCAGTGTCACTCAGCTTCAATTCTGTGTCACTGTTTTGGCGTGGAGAGGCGGGGCCTGTGCTCGGTGGCATATTATTTGCATACTACTGCCCATGATGGGGCTTTTTAGTGTGGAGAGGTGGGGCAAGGAGCACTGGTGGGCGGAGTAAAGCGTTTTCTAGACAGGCTAGAGACACACACACAAAAACAGACCAGGAAAAGATCTGTTGATAGTCATATTGACATCATACCAGCAACATTACATAAAACTAACACCGCTTTCTCTCTGTGTGTGTTTCAAGCCTGGATGTAGAGAGAACCTTACTCCGCCCACCAGCAATCCTTGCTCCTCCCCTCCAGCCCCGCCTCTCCACACCAAAACAGAGACACAGAATTGAAACCGAAAAGTGACATCGTAATACTGACATCGTAAAAAGACTGACACTGAAAGGAGACAGATTAGATGAAAAAAAATCCTCAGATCATCAATACAACTTTTTACATTAGAAATATTTCAATGCCAATGTTTCCTTTTTCAGTTTGAGTTTTGTTTTCAATGCCAGATCTTAATGTCGCTGTTCTAGCTCCATACAATTCTGTGTTTGCTGTGGAGAGGCGGGGCTGGAGGGGAGGGGCAAGGAGCACTGGTGGGCGGAGTAAAGACACACACACACACACACACACACACAGTTAGGAAGAGAGAAAGTGAGACATGGTGCACCTGAAAACCACATTTAGAATGCTGGAGGGGAGGGGCAAGCAGTGATGGTGGGCGGAGTAAAATATTAGCAACATGTAGGCTATAGAAACAGACACAGATAGGCAGAGAGAAAGGGAGACATGGCGCACCTAAAAACCAGCTTTAAAAGGTGTCCGTTTTATGTAATGTTACTGGTATGATGATTACTCCGCCCACCAGTGTTCCTTGCCCCTCCCCTCCAGCCCCGCCTCTCCACGCCAAGCACAGAATTGTACGGAGCTAGAACAGCGACATTAAGATTTGGCATTGAAAACAAAACTCAAACTGAAAAAGGAAACATTGGAATTGAAATATTTCTAACGTAAAAAGTTGTATTGATGATCTGAGGATTTTTTTTCATCTAATCTGTCTGCTTTCAGTGTCAGTCTTTTTACGATGTCAGTATTGCGATGTCACTGCTTTTCGGTTTCAATTCTGTGTCTCTGTTTTGGTGTGGAGAGGCGGGGCTGGAGGGGAGGGGCAAGGATTGCTGGTGGGCGGAGTAAAGAGAGACACACACATACACACACAGAGAGATAGGAAGAGAGAAAGTGAGACATGGTGCACCTGAAAACCACATTTAGAATGCTGGAGGGGAGGGGCAAGCAGTGCTGGTGGGCGGAGTAAAATATTAGCAACATGTAGGCTATAGAAACAGACACAGATAGGCAGAGAGAAAGGGAGACATGGTGCACCTAAAACCAGCTTTAAAAGGTGTCCGTTTTATGTAATGTTACTGGTATGATGATTACTCCGCCCACCAGTGTTCCTTGCCCCTCCCCTCCAGCCCCGCCTCTCCACGCCAAGCACAGAATTGTACGGAGCTAGAACAGCGACATTAAGATTTGGCATTGAAAACAAAACTCAAACTGAAAAAAGAAACATTGGAATTTAAATATTTGTATTGTAGAAAGTTGTATTGATTGATGCAGATTTTTTTTTCATCTAATCTGTCTGCTTTCAGTGTCAGTCTTTTTACAATGTCAATATTGCGATGTCACTGCTTTTCGGTTTCAATTCTGTGTCTCTGTTTTGGTGTGGAGAGGCGGGGCTGGAGGGGAGGGGCAAGGATTGCCGGTGGGCGGAGTAAAGTGCTCTCTACATCCAGGCTTGAAACACACACACACACAGACAGGAGAAAAGAGAAAGCGAAACATGGCGCGCCTGAATACCACCTTTGACAAGTGTTAGTTTTATGTAATGTTGCTGGTATGGTATCAATATGACTATCAACAGATCTTTTCCTGGTCTGTTTCTAGAGAGTGCTTTACTCTGCCCACCAGTGCTCCTTGCCCCTCCCCTCCAGCCCCGCCTCTCCACACTAAAAATCCCCATCACGGGCAGTAGTATGCAAATAATATGCCGCAGAGCGACAGGCCAGCTCGAGCCTGTCTTCCGGATGTCTCCCATTTTTCAATCGTGACGAAGATCTGTTTACAGTCATCTTGACACCATACCAGCAACATTACATAAAACTAACACCTGTCAAACGTGGTTTTCTGGTGTGCCATGTCTTGCTTTCTCCGGCCTCCTGTCTGTCCTTCTAGCCGAGATGTAGAAAGCACTTTACTCCACCCACCAGCGCTCCTTGCCCCTCCCCTCCAGCCCCGCCTCTCCACACCAAAACAGTGACACAGAATTGAAACAGAGTGACATCGTGAAAATACTGACATTGTAAAACTGAAAGCAGACAGATTGGATGAAAAAAATCTGCAGATCATCAGTACAACTTTTTACCATACAAATATTTCAATGCCAATGTTTCCTTTTTCAGTTTGGGTTGTGTTTTCAATGCCAAATCTTAATGTCGCTATTCTAGCTCCGTACTAACCTGGTGAGAAAAGGTTTTATAACCAGGTTTATCTTTAACTGTAACATCTTCATGTAAGAGCACTTTTCGTACAGTGGAAAAATGTCACGTTGCAGTCCTCACAGCCTCTTTTCATCCAAAGTCCTTTTCTGAATCAGCAGTACTGAGAAGTGAGGGTTTTAATTAACAAGAAGGTGCTCGAAAGCTTTGATGTTGAAGATGATCAGAAAATTGCAATTTCCGTGACTAAATATGCTCCACTGGTTTTACCCTCCTCATAAATAGATGCATCTCACGTTCCTTGTCACAGCCAGCAAAGATGTTGATGCCTGTGTTCAATTTCTTAGTCGGCCCAGTGGTAACTCTCCCAAGGACTGGTTGTCTTTTTATTGGACCACAGGAGTATTGTTTGTGATTATTAAATGCATTCGTTTCTTCGGCTAAAACAAAGGCTGATTAGTGTATATTCATATCTGTGGTCACTGTCCCCAGGTGGAATCAGTCGATGGCAACTGTCACAGGCTGATTTAATTTCCATAGGCTCATTCAAAGGGACTCAGGGAGAAGCCTGCGCCCAGCTCTCTCTCTTCATTACACTCCCTGTGCACATTCCCTTCATTTCTACAGACAATCCATCTGCCGTTCTAAACCCTGTTTTGTCAAGAGTTGTTAGCTGCTTGGCCCCAGGGATGAGCACTGCAGGCTATTATTAATCTTGTTTGTTTCGTGTTTCTCTGTCTCTGTGCAATAGCGGAATTGAATGCCCGGTGGACTTTCTCTTCCACAGACATAATCAATGATGTAAGTAAGTGCAGATTATCATTGAGACTTGTGAAGGAGGTCCGCCTCTGAGGTCTGCAAGTGTCACCTTGTGAATGATTACATATTTGTACAAAAGCTGTTTCACTCTTGCAGCTTTAAATTTCTACTAATTTAAGTGAAAATAAAAGAGCAAAGATTAGAAAAAGACAAAAAGAGACATTTGAAGATAAATTCTAGCATTGTAGACCTTTGTGCTGTGTCAAGAGTTGAGGATTTAATTCACTGTTGTAATGTAAAGAACACAAAATTAGGCTACATTTCTGATAACTCCGCTTTGTGAATTTAATACCGGGGGAATAGTCTTGCAAATGGAAGTTGTAGCTCTTAATTAAACACCTTCAGCAAGTGTGATTTCCAGTAAAGTAATGCTGACCAGTTGTTGATGCCAAGAGGCCAATGGTGGGAAGAGCTGACAGAGTCAGATCCCTGATAATCACGATCTTGTCAGAGAAGGACGAGGGCTCGAGGAGAAGGACACTGCTGTTTCTGATTCCAGCAGCTTTAATCTAGCCAGAGGCACTGAAGATGTCTAAGCACTCATAATCAATACATTTACACCCATGTTTCACATGTAAGTGAGATCTGATCTGGAATCAATCCCACTTTGGTGACTCTGATGCCTTGCTGACCTCATCTTTTTTCCATCACATTAGCATCGAATAAATGAGCCGTGTCCCCCCGTGCTGCCTGACAGTCCCAAAGACATCCGAGGAATCAAACTGCAAAGAAAAAGGGGTAAAAATTGCATTGTGGATGTTTTTTCTTTCAATTTAACTGCTGTGGAGTTCCCTGAACTCATAAATCTGTTGTCTCTAGAAAATTGAGTTTCTGCAAGTACAATGCACCGAATAATGAAAAAAAAAATCTAGTTTAAGAATTAAGTTTGTGTGCAGATAAATCACACCACTTTTTTTACTCAAGTCATTTGGAGGAACAATAAACCACAATTTTGAAAGTTCCACTAAAATTGTAAATTCTAGATCCTAGATTGATATGTAGCTATAGTAGTTTATCATAATTTAGTCTACCCTCATTTATATTAATGACAATATTAGACCTAAATATTAGGAACCCCTCTCAGCATAACACAGCCTCCAAAATGATCATAAAGTTACACCTCTCTAAAACTTTATTTGATGCAGAGCAGTTATATGCAGTTATATTAGACTGCATTATTTTTAGCTTGGTGAACATAATAAACTGGCAGCCGAGTATTTATTAACGACTGCGAAGTGAAAATGTCACTGACTCTGACAAACTATACACCAAGCTAAGCATTAGCTGCATGTGCCTGCTTTCTTGACAGTGTATGAGGTGTGAATAGACATTCACAGTTCTTGCACAGTTCATCCTATGACTTCACAGATCCCTTTATAGGCCACCATCAGGTAAAAAAAAAAAAAAAATGCCTGCTTTAATGACAGTTGTGCTGGTTAGAAAACGTTAGCATGCTGACAAGCAAAGATGGTGGACAAGGGAAACATTACACCTGCATAACAACAACATGACATCTGCTGTGCCTACGTAAAGCCTCACAGAGCAGCTAGCATGTTTAAATACAACAGACATTTAACTGTGCAGCTAAAAAGGAAACAAAATTTACAATGATAGCAGCAGCATTGTCATCTGTCACACCTACTATTGTCTAATGTGTCAGTTATCATTGCCAAGTTAACGGTTTGGTCCAAAGGTTGTCAGCTTTCTCAGAAATTGACGCAAAACAGTATAATTAGCCTGAGAGATGTCAGTAAATGTGCTCATGTTAGTAATTAGTCTAATTGTGGTTGTGTTGTGTTAGCATGCCGCTACACAGAAGGACCTTTGTTGGGGACGGGCCACACGACTGCAGCCTTCGCGTAGAGGGTGCTCTGCTCGCTAGACAGTGCATTTCGCCTGTGGTCTGAGGGGAGGTCAGCTGTTGAACTGCTCATTTGCTGCTACTACTGCTGCTGCCGCTCACTTCACGTTTTTAATAGAGGGTTGTTATGGGGGATCTGTGCTGAACTTGGTGCCAGCATGACGGGAATGAGGGCAGAGCGAAATCCGTCTGCCTTGCCAGTATTTTTGCTGCATTCTTGGTTTAGAGCTTGTTATTAATCAATTATATTTCAGAGAGAGCTTCTTTAACTAAACGCTCCTGTGATGGACTCATTTGTTTGCAGACTTACTGGAGAGTTTTAAGCAGAATACCTCATTAAACTGGTTTGTTCGTGACCCTGGAGTGATTGCTCAAAGAACAGTTGCCAGCTTCGTGCATCAGAAAGAGATTAAAGAGGGGACCTGAACAAAAGACTGACATCTCCCAAAGCACTAAAGTATAATTGTGTCCTTCAGATAAGGAAAGCAGGACAGTACAATTATGCCAGAATTTAGATGATTGAAACTCCTGATATAATATACAGTATACTTCTCTGGTATCCACACTGACTCGTAAACATTGTGAACGGTGAAGCCATTTGGTCATTTACATATTTTCATTAATCACTTCATTTAAATAGCACCCTTCATACATACCTTTCTCTTAGCCATTAGTAGATTTTTAAATGAGCTGCACAAACGCATAAAAGATTAGCAAAGATATACTGAAGAGCACTTTCTATTTGACTCATATTGCTATATCTAATTTTCCTCTATTTTATTTCGTTCACTAATTGGTGTAACTGCAAATGTAAATGTATTTTCATTACTTGCTCATTATTTTGCCATTTTTTAAATATAATACTTCTGTTTATGCATCATATTGGTCCTCATTTGGCACTTCAACTATTATTATCCTCTAGATATTACCATAGCTGTCGATTCTTAGATCAAAGACCTTACTTGGGGTTCAGTGAAGAGAAATATTTTTTGTATTTTGTCATGCAGAGTCTCTGCTCAGAGGTGCAAAGTATCTTGATGCACGCAGCATGTGATGAGCCACATCTGTAAACCATGTACCTGCGTATACAACCTGAGGCAAGGTTTTAATGAGCATTTACAAAACAAAGAGAGCAGAGCATATCAAATGGGTAGATAATGTCCCTCAAGGAATGAATTAATTGTTTAAAAGTATTTGACAGTTAAGGATCAAAATCAGCAGAAAGGGAAAACACACAAGTTCTTCTTAAAGACTGTGTAACACTCTGAAATTAATAGCTTATATGTTGATCTGCATTCAGTGTGAAATAAAAGTTAATCATCTGCATTTTACTGCAAACAGCAATGTCTTGGCCGTAGGGCTTTTCCCAATAAGACTTTTTTTTTTTTCATTAATCATATCCTTTCATTTGCAATAAAACCACATCACAACCAAGAGAGAAGACGACATACCAAGAAAATGATAGGACACATAGAAGAACAATAGGAACATAATGTCATTATCTTTCCAGTGACCCCTCCCTGACTTGAAAGATGTGATGTCCAGCACTAATTTAACTGAAATCAATTTCAGAGGCAAAACTCTCATCCAATTAATAGCTACAAAGACAACTGATGTATTTCTTTGTATTATATTTCTTTCAATGTATCCTCCACATTGAAACGCAGGCTTATGCCAGAAAAAACTTGACTAATGGTGGATTTTACAATACAAACAAAAATGCATATTAGAGTTTAAATCGTACCATGTAGATATCACCTTTAAGAAACAAATACTGTGAGCATAGGAGTCATGTTTCTTAAAAGTCATATCTACTTATTCTCCTCTTTGTTTTGGAATGTCCAATACCCTAATGCAACGGTAAAGCTTTGTAAAGCATAATTATTTGTTATTTTTATATTCTGTTATTGTACTGTGGTTCATTATAGAGTTATACTCGTGTTCAAGTGGACACCACTGACAGGGGCCAAAAGGGCATATAGTACCCAATTACCCAATGAGGTGTCAACAACGGTGGGTGAAGTGGTGGCATTGTGTGGATAACCGTGGCAAGAATATTATATCTGTGTGTGTCTGTGTTGTTTGAACTGATGCGCAAGTTGAAACTGCTATTGGGTCGGCGTGTCAGCACGTTGATTCCCCCCCCCCACCCCCCACCGAGCAGATCGTGGAGATATTTACCTGTAAATTTGTCAGGCAGCCACATTCGGCAGCAGTTGTCTGTTGGGTTTTGAGCTTCAGCGTTTCACCGATATACTGGGTTTGATGTTTTTTGCTATTACTTTAATCACATGCCATCAAACGAATAGGTGATCTTGAAACTGAGAACAAACCACCTCACTTAGAAACTTTTTCCAGCTGCTGTGCTGTTGGTGATAACCAGCCTCCACTTCAATTAGACAAGTAAATAGAAATGCAGAGGCTTTATTTAGTGAAAAAGGCTTTGGCATTGACCCTGTTGATTAGATAGATTTACAGGGACAGAACCGTAAATAGAAGCCAATTGTAGATCCCTCTAGGCAGCCATAGATGGAGCCTTGACGCTGGTGACAGTGGGCTGCTGGAGGGGTGACTCTGTGAAGCAGCACAGAGACATTGCAAATACAAAGAGCACCTGCAAAAAAACAAAATCCCAATAAAATCACTGGGCAAGACAGAATGATAATTCTCTTCTGCCTCAGCTTTACAAACTCAAGCAAGCTTCATTAAAGCTAAAAAAAAAACAAATATATGATAACATACCGCACATACCTAATGCATCATCTTGGCATGGACACCTCAGTTGTATAAGCACAAAAAAAAACAAGACTTTAACTAGAGCGGTTATACAGTCAGTAGAATCACTGGGAAACCACAGAATCAGCTGGGGATTTGTTCACTATCAGAACTGAAAACAAAGCCCAGAGTATTTGAAAGGACCACTCTCACCCCCTGTATGCCTCATTTGAATTCCTGCCCTCGGGTATGCCTTTGGCAGAAAAGAATATTTTACAAAAAGTCATGTGTTCCCACTGCAAAACCTTAAACTTATGTGATTACTGGTACTGTTCACCTAGACTTGTAGAAACTTTGCACATATTTGTTTTACTTTCTAAGATGCTCATGTGCAATACTAAGGTGGTATGTAGAGCAGTTAATTGTGTGCTGTTTGGGTTTAAAAGAACAATTTTTACATTATAAATTGAGATTCTGATGAAGCTAAAGTGATTCATCGATCGACAGAAAATTAATCAGAAACCGTTTTGATAAATAATTCATCTCTTCGATCATTTTTCAAGCAGAAAAGCCAAACATGCTGGTTCCAGCTTCTCAGATGTGAAGATTTGGTGCTTTTCTTTGTCATATATGAGAGTAAATTGAAAATCTTCTGTAGCCTTTTTTCCCCTCCCCACCACAGAAGCTGTAAAAATTAAAATGTGACTGCTGTTTAGATTGCCAATTTCACTCTCAGTGATTCATTATACATGCGATGAGATATGTGATTACCATTTTGAGTATCAAGCCCTCCCTTAACCATCCACCCACATCTCCACCCACCCACACTGACACACACACACAGAAGCACATGCATACTGAAGGTCAGCTTTAAAGGACAGGTTTGCGGTTTTAATTTTTAAAACAGAGGAGAGTAAAGCCTCACAGTATCTGGGTTTTTACCGTGAGGATCGTCTTTCTTACTCAGTGCTCAACTTCAAACGGGAGCCTTCGCTGGCACCTGTTCGGGGTTAAATGTCACAGTGATGGGCACGTAGCCAGCATGGATTTCCATCTTGGCGCTGCTGAGAATAATTGCTAAGAGTCCTGCTTACAGTGATGGTGCTGAGAAGAGTAGCATCTAATCTCTGACATGAAGCGGTATTTACCATTATTTATTTATTTATTGTCTTCACTGAGCTCAGGAGACTTTAAAAAGCCATCTGTCAGCTTACCTGTCAGCATCTGTTACTGTGCCTGTTCAGCAATTATTATTATAATTATCATTATTATGGCATTATTTCCACCAAACTAAAGAGAAAAAAAAAACATTTTAAAGGAAGAATTTTCTGACATGATATGACAGGGAGATCAAGAGAAATAGGCTGGCTAGCTTTCTTTAAATGTGTCATTCCCTGACTATTTTTCTGTCTTTACTCTGATTGTGTCCTCACATCAAAGGAACTGCTCCATTTTTTCTTTGGACTAAACCAGCGTCCCTCTCATGTTGCAATCATGTCTTGTTTCTCAGAAAGCAGTTGCAGCATGAAAAAAGTACTTTTAAGAGCCTGGGCTACATAATACTGCTTTTCACCCTCCCCCTGCCGCACCTTCCACTTATGTCTCTTCTTTCCTCGTCCCTCACATATTCTGTTTCTCCATCTGCAGAGGAAATAACTCAGATGGAAGAAGGGACCTGTCAGCTGACTTGCTCATCATTCATCACAGTCTTTTTGTGGCCACTGTATGCAGTGGGTGAGTCAGCAGCAACAACCTGCGTATCAGAGTGTGAGACTGCGCCAGGGCTCTGAGGATGACTGAAGAGGGAAGAGGGGGGGATTGTGGTCTTCAGGAAAGTGGACAGCTGTGCTGCTTTTGGCATGCTGTCAGACAATCCTGCCTGCCTGCCTGCTCGCCTGCCTGCCCGCCACCTCTGACCCCGGAGCCCCGGCATGGCTGGGAATGCTAATGAGAGCAGCGCAGGAGCGTCGTCATTGGCGCTCGCTCTGAAATGTCATTAGCGGCGAGGCCTAACCTATGCTAATCGCTAACATCTTGAAAAGGCTGCTTCTGACATTGGTGCAGGGCCTGAATGAGCTGCGGTGGCTCATGATCGTTATCTGCTCGCAGCGGAAACACACCATCCCCCCCCCACCGCCACCACCTAGTCACTGTGCTGCTGCTGCACCTGTGAATGCACCGTGACAGAAAAGCTCCAATCTCACATCCTGCTAAGAGGATTGATAATGCAGCCAAGGGTAAAAACAACAAAAAAAACATTGGTGGCAAGTTGGTGTTTTCTCATTGAATGGTCATACAGACTATCAGGCAAAGCCGTTTATGTGATGATTTGGTGAATAAGCGATTTGTCACAGAAAATCCTGCTGATCCAGGCTGGCTTATTCACTAAAGAGTTATATAACTTCTATAAACCCTTCCTGTATCTCACATAGAATTATGTTTGCAAATGAGCGTTACATTTTTATTCAAACCCAGACACCTGTGCAACAAACCAAATAACTTCCTGATGTTATGCATAGTCTCTTCATTTCTCCCTCACACAGACATACACATGCATATTGAGTAAATGTTTACCAATTAGCATTTCAAAACAGAGGAGAATATATTAGATGCTTATCGTGTGTGTATCATAATGGATTGTCGTTTGGCTTATTCTTTACCTAACAAACAGTTACACACACTAGTGTGGAGCTGCACAGGGCACAGTCTTTTGAGTTTGAATACCTTGCTCATGGGCACAGTGGTAAAATCCATCTTCTGTGTGTCATAATGAAGCAGGGGAACATGGAATCCTCAACACAGCAACAACTCATTTCTAATCATTTTCTATTTTTTTTTTCTTCTTTTACAGTACTCAGCAGCTTACTCACATCTTTGCACCACTAGATACGCCACCTGAGTTTTGATACGAAAACAATACTTTTTTCAATACTGTAGGTAATAATCAGTCATTCAGCAATTAGACATTGAGTAGCTAACAGCTGCCTCTGCCACCTGGAGATGCAGATGTGCCACTTTTTGCCACCTTTTATTTGAATCTATCTAAAGATATTTTACATAAGAAAATGGAGAAAACAAACATCTGTCCATATTGTCATCCAGATAGCATCCTCAGGAAAAACACTTGAGGGTGTTTCCATTAGGAATATGCAGTAGTCGCTCTATATTTTGAGAGTGGGGGCAGTGTTCCGGCAGCTACACCTGATCCTCAAACAACCTGCACCAAATTGTACAGGTCGCTGCCATCCACCTACTCTCGTCGCATATATAGCCAAATAGTGGGTTGCAGCTTGTAAATGGAAGAAATGGTTTGTAATTTGACACTAATTTATGGAGCAACCGTTCACTTTGCTGTGAGGAACACAAACACGCTTCTCTACAAAACCCTTCTTTTCACTGAACAAAAGGAGACAAATTTCTCACATTTGAATGTTGTCTGAACATGTGCAGCTGTAGGTACTAGAACTTTTCTTACACAGTCTAAAATTGGCGAAATTATGATTTAAAAAACTGTCAGAGGATGTGAGCAATCATTCAGGACCAACTTTTTGGTGCTCTGCAGTTTTTCAGTGCTGCCCAGCATCTCTACAAATTACATCCATATTGGATTATTTCACACCTCGTAATTTGTGCCAGCGTTCAGTGCCAAGGCAGGAATCAAAACAAAATCAAATCAGATTGAATTATAAAGCAGGATCAATAAATAAGACCAGCACAAAATCAAACATAAGCACAGGGAATAAATGAAACGAAAAAAAACATGCATTATGCAAACAGCCTCTCATACCAGCCACACGTGCTCCTTCACCTTGAACATACAGGCAGCATATTGACAAGAAATAGAAAAAATAAACATACACAGCGTACAAGCAGCAGCAGCATCAGATCAGGGTGACTCAAACAAAATAAGTATGTTTGCTGAGTATGCTGAGACTTGAAGTTGTCAGTAGAGAAGGACGATCTGATCCACACAGCCGGGCTATTCCACAGTCTAAGGGCTGTTACTGCGAAAGCGTGGTCACCTCTGAGTTTTAGATTAGAACAAAGGACCATCAGGAGGCCCATGTCAAACGATCTGAGGGACCTTGAACAGACGTATAGACTTAACAGGTCTGTGATATAGGGGTGGGTAAACAAGTCAGGGCTTTGAAAGCAAACAGCAAAACCTTAAAATCAATTCTAAAGCAAAGTGGAAGACAGTGACTGATAGAGGCTACAACAGGACTAATGCCAGAAGCCTGGCCACAGCAGGAAGCCCTTTATGGTGGAGGTGGAAAGTGAGCGTCCATAGATTGGGGGTGGATGAGCCTGTCTGATTTTAATGCAGGAGTTTTCAGCCTGTCTAAGGTCTTTTCTTCTTCTGAACATAATATTGACATTCTTCTCGGGCGTTAAGAGTTTGCTGCGTCCTTCTGTACAACTTTGAAAATAGTTCTAAAAAGTAAACAATTAGGACGCTCGGTGTAGGAATTGTGTTTATATTCTTCATTATGCCAGTGACAAGCAGAACCTGCTGCAGCTTAGGTGCAGGGGAAGAACACATATTACATTTAAACAACTCTCTAGTGAAGGTCAAAGTCATTACTGTAGCTAACAATTAATGCTAAGGTGAAGAAGAGGATACTGGCAGGCCCTTATCTTATTTTATGCATATCAATCAGATAGTGATGGGAGGCCCATGGTGCCCTTTCACTCAAGCAGAACATTACTTGCAGTGTTAAATTATTTCTCATACTGGTTGTGTTGATGCTCTCATAAATGGAGTGTTTGGCTCTTTAATTGAGACATGCACTGGGCTGCTGTTTTTCTCCTGATTGGACTGGGCTAAAAACAGAGACCCGTCCTAATGAAGCCCAAACACACAATCAAAGGCAGCACCTTGAAATGTCTACGTAGCAGTCGCCATCCTTTTCTGAGCTTATTAAATCTATCTAACCTCAGCGCCTCATCTTGTTGCCTCAATAAGAGAGATAAATTTGAGTAATTAATTAAAGTAATGAAAACGTGTGAAGTTACAGGATGTCAGGCACTGGAAAAAGAAAACTGAAAGAAAAATTTGATTAGCACTAATATAAAATACACCCTTTTATTCTTTCTTATTTTTCTGCCAGATAGCTACAATTATAAACATCCGCATTTACATTGATGGCCCATTATACTGCAATTACCACTGCAGCATCATGCCATAACTTAAAGTAATGATCTAAATCTGGCCAGCTGCACTTACAGCTTCTCCTCTATGACTCATTGTATTTGTGACCAGATTTTAATGTTCAAACCAGCTGATAAATACCAACGTGTTTATATGAAATGGGCTTAAAAGAGGTTCCTCCAGTTCTCTGCTTCCTCGCAGTCGTCGGTATAATCGTGCTTGCATATGACACGGCACACTCAGAGAAAAACAATCTCCATCTGCTGCGGTAGCAAACGAATACAAGCTGTTTTCAGCTCAACACATCTAACTCACACACCTGTTACTGGTAGATAGACTTAGGCTCCTCTTGGCAGCTTGCACAATATTATAAATTAGCTTCCTGCTGCCTCCACTAAATATAATGGGCTATATCAAGTTTACGAAGGAAAACTGTTCTGCTCCTTCATGCTATTGTGCTTCTAAGTGATTGTGACCTTTGCAGAGAATAACTTGTCATTTAGATTTTGTTAGGAACAAACTTTCTCCCGTTTCCTCCTGTTGTGTTCCCATAGACACAAAATAAAGTGGTTATACTATTAGCACAGTGAGCAAGCCAGTGAGAATTTATGGAACCATATGGGGACATTTTGGCATTATTATTACATATGAAAGTAATTTAGAACCCAAATCTCTTTTGCCTCAAATGACACCACAAACATTATCTCATCAAAAAGTGCTATCTACACATCAATCAGCTTTACCTCTCTGTGGAAAACACCCACTGCAGGGCAACTGCTGCTTTGTTAGTTCTTTCCGCCCGCTGCATCACATCATCAGCCTACTGTCGTTTTGAACGAACCACTTTAAGTGATGTCAACGTCAAATTCATCCAAACTCACTCAGAGTGTTTCCTCACCTGTAGCTCAGTGCATTTGATGCAGAACAAGGGACAAAAAGAGCAAGCTAGGTTTTGTATCGAAGTTTGCTTCAGCTTTGAGTAATGTTTCCCTCGCCTTCAAATGGTTTTTCATGCACTGTTTCCCTCTGCGGTTGTGGTCTGGGCTTAGGTAGATCATGGCTTTGGTTGGCAACAGGTTGCGTTGTGGTTATCACAGAATATGACTGGCCAGGGTTGGGGGTGGGTTCAGGTTGAGGGGAATCACAAATCAATGAGAGAACGGACTTTGACGCGACACAACTGCCAGCTAGCTAGTAGCAGAGTGGACATAACATGACGTGTCTATCTCTCTCTCTCTATGTATTTATGAGTCTGTCTCTGTCAAGCCGCTAATGTTATTATCCAGACAAAGCCTCCAGCTGCAGATCACATGTTAATACCAGGTGTACATGGGGCTTTGATGTCCGACATTGTGAGGGGCTTCCACAATTTGACCTCTATCCCTGCATAACAGCTGTTGTCCTTATAGAAACATTTGTGAGACAGTACTTAGGGTATAGCTAGTGTGGTAACTGAAACCGTTGATGTTTTGCTCCCTCTTTGATTTGTTTACAAAGAACAAAAGGCTTCGGGACAATATCAATAGCTGCTCCCAGAGGTGACCAGCCACTGATGTTTTGCTCAGTCTATTGTTCACATCAACGTTTTCAACCCACTGATCCTTCGGATGATTGATCAATACATACTGTTCTTGCGTTTGGCCAGTACACATCCTGAAGTTCCCAAAAATACTGAATATGCTGAATTTTAAGGCACAGCGTATCTACGGTTTCTATTTGGAAAATATCTGTAATTTATTATTTTTTTCAATACCACTGTGCCGAAGAGCAAGCAGATACAGTATGCAACTGTCAAGGGTAAAAGAAATGGTTTTCTAACTTGGAACCTTCTTGAGATGAAATTCATTATTACTGGAACACCAGGATTAACAAGGCTCGCACAACTACTGTAAATGTCTGCACATACACGGCAACAACTATGCACTGGTGATGACACTCAGAACTTCCCTTTTATGTTCATTAAGGTGAATTTTAATGATTATTTCTGTGCATGTTTGTGATTTGGTTTTTGCTGTGCTACTGAAAACTACAATTTAAACTTCACCCAAACTGAGACTCAGGATAACACGAGGCTCCCCCGCTGAACTGACAGCAAACCCGAGGGCAAAATAGGCTTCTTCACATTTTGGATTTGACTGACCTGCTTTGTTTAATGGCCATCACCTATTTTTCTTTTTCATCTCTGTCACAAAATTGTCAGTCGTGTAATTTACGTGTAATTTTTTTTCTGAATAAATCTGCCAGTCTGAATTTTGGAGGCGCTGCTAGCGTCAGAGCACTCCTGTTGCCAAATGAGTCAGATTTGTAGACCTTTGTTATAGGAGACACTTTGACCTGTCAAAGCGGGTAAATCACCATTGAAACTACTAACATTAGCAACGGCCCTGTTGCTATAATTATTGCAATGCAATTCAGTGATAAATGTTATTAATTGCACCTGTGTTTGACAAGTTTCCAGCTGTGAAAAAGGCCTGTTTCTCTTTCTCTCCACACCCACTGTCCTGCAGTGCAGTTGATGTTATGGTACTAAGGGACGGCAGGATCTCCAGTAGACAGGGAGATGGTGTGCTAGACTGCAGATAAAGACAGCCAGGCCTTTAGCAATGCTTCGATAAGTGACTGATTCAATTACAGAGGAGACGTGTCTTTTAGTCAAGGCTGCAAAGAAAACATTCAGAAATGCAGATGACGCTGACAGAGCTAATTAAGCTGTGGGTGTTTGTGTGATGGCAAATGAACTGGCTAAAGGGTCTAAATATAAAAAAGCTGCTGTTGTGTTGGTGTTTTCCTGAATACAGACGAACAAACCAGCGAATCAAAGTGTTTTTGTCTGTCATTTGCACCCAGGACACTGAAAAGGACTGCTCTGTGTATCTTGAAGGGGAGCTAACAGGCCCTCAGCAGGGGCCTCTGGTGCTCTTTACTTGTGGCAGGAATCTGTCTCAGGTGATTTCTGTTCTGTTCTGTCTTTTTGGCCCAAATTGGTGCCAATTAGTGGATTCCTTCTCCAGTCAGATGATAGATCCAAGTAACATAAGAGAAATAACTTTTGATTTTCCATTTGGAAACTTTTGCACCCAAGATGAAAATAATGGCGTGTTATAGAAACTTTCAATTTAAAGCAAATGGCAGTATAACTTTCACATAAGTATTTCTGCAGTAATGGCATTTCTATAACTTGTTTTATCTCCAAACATATGGCAAATCATTTAGTTGAAATTATAAACTTATACAACATGGATGCTGTGGTTTTAACTGAGATCACTGCACAATTCTGACCATCAGTCAAAGAGCTTCTACAGAGGAACATAGAGCTTTGTTACAGCTAAGCTGTCTCTGTCCAAAGGTAAAGACAAAGCTCATTAATTAGCACATGATGTTTTGTTTTGTGTATAAAGAATGTATAATTTTCCAAAAATATCAAACTATTCCTTTAATAACAAGTCCGATAAATGACAAATTACCACACAGCCCAGACACAGCATATCAGCATCATATATGCAGGAATTACAGCTTTCAGGTAAGAAAACTTTGATTCAGCTCTAGCTTCTCTGTCACTAAAAAAAAGTTTTTTAAAATGGCAGTTTACAGTGAGAAAACACTGGCAAAGTAGCACCAAAGAGAACACCAGAGAGTTCAGTGATAATATCTCAAGTCATTTGTTTTGTTTCTGTTGTTGTCTGCAAACTGATTAGGCATTTAAGCTACCTGTTCTCCTCAGTGACAGACATGCTTATACAACAGTAGCCCTGCCAGAGATAAACCTGGATTATTATTAATTTTTTTTTTAATATGATTTTTTTTCTTTTTGCATATGAATCTTAGTGATGGTGTTGATTTAAACTTGTACAATAAACTGTGCATCATCTGTTTTACTGCTGAGGTCAGAGCATGGGAGTTTCCTTGTGCACTCAAACAGAGTGCCATGTGTAACAAATTACTTTTTTTGAACATGATCAGGTAAATACTTACTTTATACTTAATTTGATGTCACGTATTGCAAAACTTTTACGAAATGGTTTGGCTTTCAGTTTCATTTTTCACGACACAACGCAGAAGACAGTTCTGAGTTTGACAATGAGCTTATTTTCTTACTTTCTCACACCTTTTGGGCAGGTTCAGATATTTGCTATATTTGGTGCATGGACACCAATTGTCAAAACCTTAACCTCACCTCTGCTGTTGCCTTGAACAATAGACTCATTAATGTTTAATAATCATGTTTAATTTTCCAGAGAGACACTTATCTTTTAAAAGTCAATAGAATAAGTTTCTTCGGAGAAACCTTTTATCATCAGGCCAATTCCTCGGCTTTGATGTGAGATAAAGCAATTGAGAATCACATTAATACCAAAACATGGTCGGGAAAGATTTATCTCAACCGGCTAATGAGCCTGGGAATGTTTCCAGTGTGCATAATCAAATGCAGAGGAAAATACAATACGTTATTAGCATATAATAAATAAATACTAAAACAAATCCGCCACTGCAGGTATAAAGGAACAGGTAGACTGTGACAGAACTGGAAAGATTACAAAGGATTTACCTGGGCAAATATGCACTAAAGATACATCATCATCTCATCAATATTTATTATAATTTTCTTAAAAAAAAACAAACAACTTATACAGGAAGAATAGCTTGGCTTCACAGCTTTGCAGTTTGCAAGATTCACAGGAATAAGAAAACAAATGAGTCAACGTACTGTATATAAGAAGCTAAAAGAAAAATATGGTACATTACAGCTTTGGTCTTGCTTTGTGGCTCTAGACATCATTTTCATCCGTTGTAATGGCTCTGTACTCATCCAAGTTAATTGCAAACATCTGGGAATGAGTAGTCCCATATACGACCTTGGCAGCACCCCATACGTTTGGTGACTCGCTTGTACAGGCCTTACAGCCTGGCTCTATTGGCAAAATACAGATGTTGTTCTTGTACCTGTTGTCTGGCAGCCGTTTGAGATCGCACACGTGTTTACTGTCAGCCAGGGGTGTGAACATGTTTGCTCAGGGCTAAAACGAGATTTAAATACAGCTTTTTCAGAAAGAGAACTACAAAAATGGCCCCACTATCTCTTCTCTATTGATGTGTTATTCCTGCAACATACATTGTACATAAACATAAAACTTGACTTAGAGATCTCAGCAGTCTGTGTGACAGGGATCTAATAAACTTGGGCACAATATCAGGTTTGATGTACACCAGTCAGCCACAGACAGATGACATGAATAACAGTGATTATTTCGTTGCAGTATAATGTTCTACTGGGAAACCTTGGGTCCTGACATTCATCTGGATGTTACTTTGACTTGTAACACCCACTTAAACATGGTGCCATCCAACATCTGTGGGACCTGCTAAATTTTGTGTACATTTCCTTCCTGCCACCAAATCAGCTCTGACTTGTTGGGACTGGACACTGGGCATCTGAGGTTGTCTTGCGGATTCTGGCAACGGGACATTGGCTCCTGTTGGTTGCAGGGTGGGGCCTCCGTGGATTTGGCCAGTTCCAGTACATCCCACAGATGCTCCCACAAATCAGTATACAAGACAAGCGCGCATCATCCATCTGTACCGCTGTTGTGGTTATGAAGCTACGCCATAATCCATCCATGAACCTCTCTCACAGTGTGACACAGGACCACAGTTCTGGAGCCATGATCAAAGGTGTCACCACATTTCCTTCATGTTTTCCTGTGGGACAGCCCTAAATCTCTCAGTGTGTACCCACTGTTAGGAGTAATATGGCAAGCATGAGAGATCAAAGTTGACCCAAGAAGTCAGCCTTTTATCTGTGATGGATGTTTATGACAGACAGGTTGGGTGATATTTTTTACCGTTTGTTTTCTCCTCCAAATACATTTGGCAGGGGAGGTTGTTTAAAACCTGTATGATCATCTGACAACTTGTGTTCCTTGCTCCATCAGACCTGTTTTGAGAGATATCACTGGGTTCCAACATCTGTGCTATCATAGCCAATCCAAATGATCCTAGGCTGCAAAAATAAAGTTGTGAAGTTGTAAAAAAAAAAAAAAAAAAAAAAAAAAAAAACTCACTAGGAATTAGTATGCCTTCACTGATGAGTCTTGATTTGAGCTTTTAAGACACAAAGAGATCAATATGTTGATTATCATAACAAGGAAAGCTTGAAACTCTTTGGTTCTAAACATGATTTCCACAGGGTAATGTCAAATGAGAGAGCTCACACGACCTCGCTCATTAATCATCGCCACAATTAGTGCCTCACATGTGTCACGCACGTTAGTGTTGTGCTGTCACAGCATAGGCTTTAATGTGGGCTGCCAGATCACAGCTAACTGCCCGTTAAAGTGAGAAAACACTCCCAAGATGTAGTAGCGATTAGATTAGTAACCAACTAAATTACAGGGAAAATGTGTCTTTCAGCCAAGCATCAAAAAGATGCAGTGAAAACATTCAGAATTGCAGATGATACTGACAGAGCTAATTAAGTTGTGGGTGTTGTGCAGTGCTAAATGAACTGGCTAAAGGGTCTTAATGTAAGGCTGTTGTTATGTTACTGTCATCTTTGCACAGTGTGTGATTATCTGAAGCGGAGAATAACAAATTAAAGTGTATGTGCCTGCCGTATTGAACCAACCTGCCGCTGAATTTCACTGCATAGTTTGTCTTAACTGGTAGCATGGTCTGAAGCAAAGTTGAATCCTTTGTTAATTTCTCAGTTTCTCTTGTTGATTAAGATGATTAAAAAATTGGTCGTGTGATTTATTAAAAATATTACCTCCCGTGATTTATATCTCCATGTCCCTGTCGCTCGACATTATTGATGCACAATTTGTATATGAAACATGAACAAGATTAATGACCCTTGATGGTAAAATATTAAATGATCCAGATGCAAATACACTGTACGGCCGCGGCTGCTTTTTTTGTAATTCAGTTCAAGGGCAGAAATTAGACTTGCAAAATTTCACCCATACACAGTGAAATTACACCGAGATGTAGCCTTGCTGTTAGTGGCAAACAACAGGGAAATGAAACATGCACCAAAAAAGAAGGGACCATCAATCTAATGGGATCCTACTGCAAATTTTCTGCATTTCAGTGCTGCCATCTCTCACTGGGGGATAGTCAACGGTGGAATAGCTTTCAGACACTTCAGCGCACACACACAGGAGGACTGCAGCTCTCCACATCCCACATAACAAGCATTACTGCATGTAAAACTGTACAATGAACGTCATTTTTAATTTTCTATAGAAAGAATAACAGCTCGGAATAGAGTGGTGTGATCCAGTAAAAAACCAAATCAGCTTCTTTAGACATGGTAATGGCCTCACTTAGTGATCACAGGCACAATGACTGTGGCAAGCATTAACTCTGCTCATTAAAGAGATTTGAGCCTCACTGTGATCAACACATGCCAGCATGAGATGAATGGCACATTATGACCTATTTTTTGTTTTGACATTTCTGTACCACACAAAGTCATGCATCATGACGTGGAGCAGAACCAGGAACCAGTGGCATCGCCGTGGTGTACCCCGAAGCATGACTCCGCGTTGTTGTTGTTGTTTTTTTTTGTTTGTTTGTTTTTGTTCTTTTTTACGCTGCAAAAATGGAAACGCATGAGACGCAAGAGCAGATCGTAGCACTTTCTGCGTGTGTGTGTGCACTCATTTGTGCTGGAAAGGGAAGAAAGCGGAGGGTTGGATGACAAATTTGGAGGAGGGAATGTGATTACCGAGACACTGGCAGCATCGGTTGTCACTTCTGCAGCGCTTCAAAATACAGCCGTCCTCTTCCAAACTCCCACCTCCTCGCAACTCGTGCGAGATGGAAGAGAATGGGTTAGAGCCTGCTCACACATTATGACTGATAGTAATATATGAAGGTACCATTTGACCTTCTTATTACTTCAGTAGATGGCTCGGGTGCAGTCACGTCACGTCACCCAAGATGAAAGTCCAGTAACCTTTGCATCATTCTTGCTTTCAGCTACAGAGAGACATCCTGGGAATGAGATATCTGGGGAAAAGTGTGGGCTGATGAGGGGAAAAAAATATTCTCCCAGCACTGGTACAACAGAAACAGCTGTTAGGTAGGGTGAAAAACATCAGGGGGCTGCAGACCTGGCCACAGGTTGGATCTGGATCTGAATTCCTACTGAGATTATTTTTCTAAACCAAGTCCCCTGTTAATTACCACTACTTGTGGTGTTGTAGGAGGCTCATATTGCCAGGCTCACAGTTACACTTTCTTTCTGGCTTGCTGGTGGTGGCTTAGCAATTAACTCACAGGCCCACGAGCATCGCTGTGAATCCTCATGAGTCGCAATATTGATCTGTCTTTTGCTAAGAGCAGTTAAGCAGACTACCGCTAGATGTGTTTACATTTTTCTGACCGACCACAACACAACAAAACTTGAACACCGTCAACAAACATCATTATGGCAGGCCTCTCATGGGCTGCTTCAGCTAGCCAGTGATGCTAAGTCTGACTGAGCCCCAGACTACCCACTGACACGTCACCTTCACGTTCTTTTCTTTAGTCAGTACCTATTTTCTTTCAAATGAACATGCATGCACATTTTATATTCGAGAGAGACTAAAACCTAGACACTAATGAAGAGTGTCAGTCTTGTAACATTAGTGGGGCAATGTTCAGGATCTGTCTTCCTACCTATTTAGCTAATTTAGGTTAACGGCTCAAGCTATTAGGGAGTGCTACTTTCAGTGTTTAAATTTTTTTTTTTTTTTAATTTCTTATAATTCTGAATTTGTAGAAACTAAGAGTATGATAAAAAAACAAACAAAAAAAAAACAAAAAAAAACTAAACAAATCACGGACATTGTGGATGTCCTCGAAGAAATAAAGCCAGAAGAAGTGAACCAGAACCTCATTGTTTCCATCCTGCTTCCAGCGAATGCAGTAATTGTTTTCAGCTCCATTTATGTCAACTCCCCCCCGGCAGGATAATCACAAAAGCCGTGTCAGTGTTACTTCACAATGCATATCATAATGTCTGAATGTAAGTGTGACTGTCATGATGAGTCTCATCAGAATACTGATCTGACATGTGAAATGAAAAATGAACTGTGAGGCTACTAAATTATACTGTAAAATTATAGTTTCAGGCCTGGCCCCGAAACTCGACACGAACCCCATCTAAGCATTATTCTCGTTACTGCTCTGGCAGCGAGTTCCTTTCAGTTTTGGCTCCATTACTATGACTTTCTGTCAGCGTGTGCGTCTGGCTTTGAGCTCACTTTCAAACTGCTGACCACCACAGTCCTCACCCAAAGGACGAGAGTGCAACTGTGCTGAAAACATTTTATGCTCACAATTCAAATCTAATGAGTAGATGTTTGGAAATAGAACAGAAATTACTGTACATACAATCAGCATTCATTCAGCAGTCTCCATTGATTCCTTTTCATTGCATTCCTGCTGTACAGATACAGCTTTCTATGGATTTGATGATAAAGTTTTTCCCGATTTTTCCAATCAAAATACTGTGTCAGCTGAGATTTCATTAGGCACTCAGTCAAATTACAGTCTGTCAATGTTGATTTCCTTTTGAAATTATGTATATTTACATTCAAATTTTGTTTTCATCGCTTTGACTCAGCATCTACCGCAACATCTGTCTTCACACGAGCAGAAACAAATTTATTGATTTTTTTCTGCATGTCATCCAAATTCTGCTGCGTCTCCCCACTGTGTTGCACAAGTTGATTCAGACTCATTTGCAAAGTAAAAGCTCCCTCCCCTTAAATAAGTGAAAAATCTTGTTAGAGGAAGAGGTTTAATTGTTTTCAATGCATTTTAAAGCAGGGTCATTATCCTGAAACGAGGCAAGACAAGCTGATAGTTCACCATAAAATCAATTAAACAAGTTATACTGAATTGAAAACAAGTATTACCTCTGAACAGCTTCTCAGTTAACTGAACAAAACTGAAATTTTAAGCCTCAGCACTAGACCAGAACAAATGCTATCAATATTTTATATTTAATATTCACTGTAAACATTTTGAAACACTTGCAGCTTTTTAATTACACAACACTTTTTGAGCAAAACAACAAATGAAAAGAGGAACATAAGAAAAACAAATGAGACTGTAACCATTACAGATTGTTGCATTTCCGAACACTTTGCAACTCCAAGTTTAGTATGCAGCGCTAATTGTTGTTACATATGCATTTTGTTGGGGGGCTGTGGGGGGCATAACCACTCACGAGGGATCGCATCCATAATTCATTATTTCACCTATAAATTTAGATCACAGAGGGAAGAAATACCTTTATGACAGTGGTGGAACAGCTTGTGCATTATTATATGTGCAAATATAGTGACGGTAAGTTAAATGAAAGCATAAAAGATGGTTAATTGGCTTTAGAATCTAATCATTTCCACTCACTGTAATGTATATGTGTGCATGTTTTTCCTTACAGTGGAGCTAAATATCCACACTGTGATAAGTCTGTTGAATTACACTGATATTGTGTTGTGTTTTGTTATCCACTTGTTAATGAGCTTGTACAATAACACTGCAGTTATCTCTGATTTATGGTGAAAAGTCCTTAGAAATGTTGAAAAACTTCAGATTAGAATGACATAACACTGTGAACCAGATTATTAGAAACTATTTTCTAAAACCAATCAGTGGTGGAGGGAGAACGAAGTACCAGTGTCACAATATAAATACACCATTACAAGTAGAAGTCCCTCATTAAACATTTCACTCATGTCCTTAAATTATAAGTAGTCATATGTGAAATGGCACCAACAGCAGTCTGGTATCATCACATATATTACTGCAAAATATTTATTGTCAAAGTGTCTCTAAATGTTAACAACTTTATGTACTGTTTGTAGTTTATTCTACAACAATGTTTTATATTTTAAAAACTGAAATTAATAATATAATTATCAAACTGGTAAACAGTTCATACATGTCTTGTAACACACTGTAAGGCTATCTTCACGTGTGTCATCACATTATTACTGAATATCGTTTATTATAATGTGTTACAAGCAATGTATTACGTGTCCATATACAGCTTATAAATACTAAATAGAGGGTGTCAGAGTGAAATGTTCCCCATTCACTTTTTTACATACTGGAGGGACTGTTGTTGGCAGGATCACCTGAAACACAGAATCCCTGCCATCTGCGTCAGGTCCCTTTGTTCATTTGTCAATATCACTTGCCATTTTTGCTTTCAAGGGCACATAAACGAAAGGTTGAGCACAGACTTTGAACCTAATTATGCTGATGGTGGTGGAACTCTAAAAGCCGTGGGTCATTAGCTCTCATAAAGGTCTACATGCCGTCCCCTGAGTGACGTTCTGCTGAGGACAGGGAGACGCATCTGATGCATTTTTATTATTGACTCCACAGTGACTGCGGAGGGAGGCTGGTCGATAAAACAAAGGCTCGGGGAGCATCAGGAGTGTATTGTTTTTTCAACTGTCATGCCTGCCATCACACATTTATATTGAATCTATGCTCTGTATGCAGGCCTGTATCGTATATCTGCAGAGTAAGGCACTATTGTTGTTGCAGCAGTATGCAGAGGAAACTCAGTGCATGATTCCTGCTATGAAAGGAACTTTAGAACTAGTTAAAATGTGTTCCTTATCACACACATATGTCTACTGGGGATTTTTCCTGAGAGCTAAGTTTACAAATGCGAGACATCTGGACAACATTATTTAGAGAAACATGCTTCATTTTTATGCCATTGAAATCTGCAGCACTTTATAGTGTTCCTTCCTTTAATTTAAAATTCTTGTGCATGTTTTTCGAGATGGCTGCTCTCCCATGGGACGTGTATCTATCTCCTCCACACAATAAAGCTTGATTTATTTTGAGTCTACCCTGTGCATTCGATAATTTAGTTTAACCTGATTCGAGGTAGAATCCCTGGCATCCGGGTAGGGAATGGCATCTATTTGTCTGCTCTTGGATTCAGATCCATCTTTTTTTCTCTGGGACCTAAAACAAAGCATGCACTGGATGCGAGCCACTACACAGAAGAGTAGCTCAGGAAAATGATCTTCAGCGTGCATCAATCCAGCGATGATTCAGGTGGGATGACTGAATGGAGCTCGTGTGCAAAGCTCTCATCGCAAAACAAACAAATTAAGGCGTCTGGGTAGACGCTGTAGGCATAGCATGGGAGGGAAAACAGCTCATGATTAAAGATGATTTATGATTATAGGTACCATACATTTATGAACACATTTCAAATATAACAAATACCGGGCTAGCATTATTGCATAGAGTTAAGTAACCACTACGTAAAATGTACTGAATAAAAGGTCACACAGATAGATTTTTAATTGGTTTTCATTATAACAACCATACCACTGAAGAAATAAAGAAATATATGACATTTTCTGGCACATATAGAAGACTTGTGAGGCTGCACTGATGGTAATATTGATTTCTGTCCTCACATCTCCATGTGATATCACATCCCCTATATACAGAAACACCACAATATGTAGTAATCTCACACTTGACTGCATGGTTTTATTATGTTATCCTTGGCCTATGTACACGAAAAAATACCAGCAGGATGCCTCAAATCCAGGTGACATATCGCATTGACAGATTCTGTCACGGTTCTCAGAAAAGGGAACCCTAAGAGCACGACTCAGGAGGCAGATATAAAGGTAAAGAGTCTTTATTGAGGAAAAAAAAAAAAAAAAACCAAGGACACACAAATCCAAGCAGGCAAACAAAAGTACAGAGGGTCGCGCTGAAAACACAGGCAAGGTCAGAAACACGATCAGGATCAACACAGTGCTGGAAAGCTAAGGCACATGGCATTCTGGCAAAGAAGAAGTGGAAACGGACCAGCAGACTATATGCTAGGGAGCTGATGAACAGGTAAGTGGGAAGGTCAGGTGGCTCTGCTGGCGGGAAAAGCCAGGCAGGCGGGTGAGGGAAGGTGCATGGACTGAAACGAGGGCAGAATCTGAACATGTTCGCACAAACATACACTGGACTGATTGAATGAAAGGATGAACGAGCAGATTGAAACTCAAAACCATGACAGCTTCGCAGGAGATTGTTTGTCAGGGAGAATTAGTTAGAGAACAAAACAGTGGAAACTAACACCTCCGGTGCCAAGGAAATATACAAACACATGTCCAGACACAATCGTCAGTTCACTATAAACTGTGTTTATTGACGAGCCAAAGAGACATTAAAAAGTCTCTACAGGATTCACACGAGATTTATTTATTTCCTTTCTGTCATTCTGATTCTGCATTTGTATACTTTGCAAAGCATCACTTGCCCATCACTCAGAGCAAATAATATTGAATGTACCGTAAAATATTTCTGAAACAGAGTTAATAAAGTCAATAAAAACATGACAGCAACAGCAGCAATATAAATTTAGCATTTCCTCTGAATGTGTGAATGCTGTCTTAACAAGGTCTCCTTTACAAAAGTGATCTTGAATTTCAAAAATCACACTTATAACAGTGTCAAGGTAGGCAATAACACAACTCTGAATTATAAATAAAAGTAATGTGCATATGCCAACTGAACTAAAAGTGTTTTTAAGTGTAAAGGTAATGGCTTTCTGCAGAGTCTATAGCATTGCATATACAGTGTGTGTACTACCTGTGTGATAAATGAGGATAGATACAGACAGTATAAAGACAATTTAGTGTTCAGACATTTAGCAGTATACCTTCACTTAAAATAACAGGCAGAGAGAAGATAGATTGTTATGAGAGTAAAGAAACCTAATTCATACTAATATAGCGCTGTAAGCAGTTTGACCTTGCTTCTGGGTTGTTTGTAGAGCTGAGCACTGCCAAGCATGGTTATTGCCTGGAATCTATTTTTCTTTTCTTTTTAACTTGATTGGGTCAATAAAAACACGGACACTTAAGAGACTTTCAAGTTATGCTAGTTCCACAGAAATACAGAGTTGTTCTACTCAATACATTTTTCTATATTTCCTTCTTTTTTTAAACTCTGCGTGACAAGAATAGATGACAATGACACATTTCCCAATAGCAATCCTTTTGTTCATCTGCATAACTTCAATTTTCATAATTGCTTTGCTCAAATGGAGCTTCAGGCACCTGCCCAGCAGCACTATTTGGCTGCTATCGCTTTGCACTCTCCCTTATGTTGCATTCAGGACTCTGGCTGGTGATGTTACACACTTGGATCGGTGATTAAAAAAAGAGAGAGAAAAAGAAAAAAAAGAAAGCAATCTAGTAAAATATTCATCCCTTGGTTTCACATAAATTACATCTAATTATCACTTGTGCATACAGTTGTATACTTTTACAGATATTATTAATGGTATAGCACTTTCATCTGTGGAAGTGTAATTGACTTTAAATTGTGGCCATGTGAGTTCGCTCCAGTTTTGCGGGTGTCTCTGTGTGAAAAAAAATCCTAAAGGTTAACCCTCGTGTTGGAAGCTAGTAAAATACTTATTTGTCAGTTTAACATAAAGTGCATCTGTATCAGGTTATCATATTATATGTAACATTATATTGGTCATATATAGTAAAAATTGGATATTCATAATGAAACTTGATGGTTTATTTTCTGGAAAGAACATGTAACACAATGAATTTTCTCTGAGTACGTATGGCCTACTATAAATTCATGTCCTTCATCTCATGTTGAGCAGATAAATTTGACCTGAAAATTTCAGGTTTCACACACAGTTAAAGGAGTTACCTCACCGATTTAGCATTGCACTGCTGTGACATGGTCTGACTTGTGATGGACAGTTTAAAAACGGCTCGATCTGAGATTCACGTGTGTCCCTTCTTTATGACTCCACACCCCCAGATTTTCTTCATTTTCAGACCCAACTGATTCGGACTTGACTGACATCACTTGAGACAGTCTGTCACACAGCTCCTTCTGTAGCCACAAAGGCTTTAAATATTTTTCTCTCATATGCAGTAGTACATCCTCAACACCTGTAAACAGACTTTGATGTGTATAAGTGAGCTCCACTTTAATTTTTTTGGCATACCATGCTTTTGAGATCTGGATGGCGACCAAACCCAGGCTCTTTCTAGAGGAGTTACATAAGGCACTGGTATCACATCACATCCAAGGGAGGCAACATGTACCTTAATTAAAAATGACATATACTTCACTTGTTAGGTATGGTATGTATAAAGAAAGGTATTTACATGAATGTCCTGTTTGCTGTATTGCTTTGAATGACCAGCTATGTTTGGGGTGAACATCCACACAAAGGTTAAAGACATTTGAAGAAAATGTCAGGAATATAACATATATAGATGAAGCCAACAGGAGTGACTCAGAACCCACATTATCAAAGTGAGGAACAGATTCAGGAGGAGCAGAAGTGTGTCGGGTCATGTTTCCAGACCTCCGCAGTCCTCTGGAGTTAATGGAGGTCCACTGAAAGCAAAAGCACCTGATTGAGAATGTTAAATTTAATTTAAGCGAGCAGGAACAGGGCAGTGGAGGGAAAAAAAATGTGGAGAAATGGAAAATGTATCACTGCTATCCCTACTCGAAAGGTTAAAAATTTGTCCTTGTTTATTTTAATGAAATTCTGCATCAGGCCAACACCAGCCACCTCAGCAGGTTTAATTAGTCTTGGAATAAATTGTAAGTTCACTGATGGGATCCAACATCATGTTTGAATTCTGTGTCTTATGTAGGTAATTAATGCCGGTGAGTGGAAACTAATTTGAATGAGAGGTTGTGGTTAAGGGGACCCTGGGATGCCTGACGTTCGTGGGAGGCCGCATAAACACAATGTAAAGTTAAACAGGAAAATCTCTGAGGATCCTCCAGCTTAACACGCGCACAGTTGTTAACTAACACAAAAGACTTCCATGAGCCTAAACGCCGATGTGGGATATCACGCTCAAATCATGGTATGGAAACAGTGTACAACATGGACGATGTATCTCTCTGCTGCAGCGCTGACAAGCTGATTTCCTTTATCAGGACGCATTACCCTGACAGCTTATTTTGCTCAGTGCCGTGCGGCCATGTGTCCAAACATCTGCCAGCTCTAGCAGTCGCTCTGTGCCTAAAAAGACGCCTGCTAGTGCCAGGAAGGAGATAAACGCAGCAACTTTCTGAATTATTGAAGAAAGTTGGAGGTATGTAAATTTTAATGACGTTGGACATGAGGGGAATTTGAGGTTTGTCAGTGCTCTTTTCAATCAGGGCAAGGACATAAAAGCATCTTCTAATTAAACAATGAGCCAACTTCTATCTATTTTAGAAACAGTGGAGATCCCACAGCAAATTAAACCAGGCTTAATGATGAAACACAAACTTGGGTTGATGACTGAGATGCAGCAGCCAGAAGATATTATTGTTACAGCCATCATTTAGAAACAGTTATAGTGATAAATTACATCAAGTGTACACTGACAAAATGTTTGTAGTTTAAACCATAACCGGATTATTTTCCTCCTTATCTCAGCATCCTACAGGATATAACTGTTTTGTATCCGTCCTAGCAGGAATGTGAATTAATTAAAGTGAAAATGAGCCATGTATGCATGTATGCAGATTCCTCGAGCAGTTCAAGACATATTCTGTTATTCTCTCTCTCAGTTTTTCTCCAGCAGTTTTGCATCATTTGATAAATGGTGATAACTTTCAACAATCCTCTGTGACTTGCAAATTAGCGCAAGTTGTTGGAAGTGAAATGAAAATTGATCCCAGAGCTTTGTCGATCCTGGTAGAAATTATCTGTAAAAGAAAAGAAGAGGAAAAAAAAGCCCCATTGATGTTTTACTTCTACTAGTATAAACAAAGACTTGCCACTGAATATTCTGGGATGCCTGTTTTTCTGTTGGAAGAAGACAGCAGTTGCCATGTGCAGAAAAGTGGTTGCTATGTGTCGAGAACACGCACAAACAAAGGGTATAAATGGATGTTTCGCAGCTTGGGATTATAAAAAATGGAGAAGTGATATCATGTTTTTCTTATGTTTTACCAGGTTTTTTTTTTAACAATGAACACACAGTGGGTGTTTTTTCTTTATAAAGCAGTTACCAGTGGTTACTTGTGGAAGACAGCAACGCTAACGCTGTGTACAGGGCCTTGGCACACTGGCACCAAGTAAATTATTGCGGCCTCAATATACTGTATTAAATACGTTGACACTCTGACTTTATAACTGGATTTCTTGGCTATTAAAGCATCCATCGGAGTTCTTTGCTCGGATTCATTGCCCTTCTGTGACAAATGAAACCGTTATATTCTTCGGGAGCTTCACTGATGGTCCTAGGTGGTTTGAACAACTGCAGTGATTAATGGTAACATGAATTTTGCAGACACCCTCTACTGGCTTCAAATAGTAACTACTACAGCCTCGAATTATTCAAGTCACAACTCTCTCTTTTTATCCCCCTATCCTCTCCCCCTCTTTGCCCCAGTCTCTCTTTCTTTTGCTGACATTTCCTTTATCTAATACTGACCACCCAAATCTAAAACTTTCCATGTTTCTCTCATTATCTCTGCATTACAGAAAATTATTCTCCATCCTCCAAAATGAGGTCAGCTGCACCAACATATTACATCACGACGAAGCCTCTCTGCATTTGAGAGTGCTGTATTACTTTGATGAATGAAGTAATTTGCACATATGAAACAAGTGTATGATCTTATAATGATTTAAAACTAGCTGTGAAAATGGGACACTGAGTGGTCCAGTTAGAGACAGACGATAAATATAGAATAGAATATTATCTATAATCAATACAAGGGATGATAGTACCACATCAGAGTTGTGTTGCATCTTCATATGTCTGCAGGTGATACAAAGGTTCCCGTCTGCTCTCAGGGAATTATGTAGGTTTGAGTGTTATTGCTATCGACACCCTCCTGTTCTCAGGGGCAACTTTGTTTTGATTCACAGTTTTAAAAGTAAAATCAAACCCCTAAATCCTCAAGAGGAATCCTGAGCATATTCAATATGTAAGACTTTCTGAAAACCTACAAAATTCACATTTCCTTTTTCAAATAGTCCATTTGCTTATTGATTGTTTTTGCAGCTTTCTATCAGCATAAATCGTGGATGCAATCCTGTTTGGTAACCGTCCTCTCACAGCACACGAATGCATCACACAGGCAGACTTCTGAAATCTCTCCATGCATTTCAACACGACATAATATGACTTTGACACAAATAAAATCAGACGTGATGTTCTTTGTAATGGATTAAGTTGTCTGTCAGGCCATTCAGAGATTAAATGAAATCAGTGGCTGCCAAGAAAGCAGGAAAAAAAACCACACATCTCAAATGGTTGGCAGCAATGTCAAATAAATGTTATTCCAGTAAAATGGGCTAAAAACATGCAAAACACAGGTATGGTCCTTTAATCTTTGAATCAAACATCAGTAGATGCCATGATTTTTGAGTTTTTCCTAACCACGCTACTTTTTCTGATTCACAGTCCATTAGCAGCTCCGAAAACTGGCTTCAAAAACAACTCGGCCTCAAAAAGAAGAACTTTTTTTAATAGTGCAACTCCAATGCAAATAACTTTTGTTTTTCATATAAGCTAAGTTGGCAGTTATTCACCATTAATCAAGATGGAAAGATGCTGGACGGGAAGATGCCAGTTTGTAACATTAATTTGCAATCCTGGAGTGCGTCCCACTTCTTTGACATGTTAGTTTTAAAGCATTACAGCAAGAAAAGAAACCAAAAACTGCTATTGGCTTGCTAGAGGCTTACTTTCCAAACCTCTCTTTGCAGTTTTAGAGTGCTACCCTTTTTAAGGTTGTCCTGCCGTGGCAGACAGACGCTCGTGACACCCTCCTGAAGCATTAATGCAGAGTAGATTCAGTGCAGAAACATAACACATTGATGTGAAGAACTAGAGGACAGACCAACAAAAGATAAAACTATTTGGGGAGAGAAATAATGGTAAAAAATAGCTTTTGATTAAATAATGTAGGAGATTGAGAATCAAATAAATTATATATGGTCATAGCCTGAATTGCATTACATAATTGATGCACACAGTCGTACATTATGTACCAACTGTCAACATGTGAAATGTGTTTGAAAAAATAATACAAGTGTGATTCTCAAACCACTTAAGGGCAAAAGAGGAAGGAGATGCCCATGGGACAACGTCGGTGTCATGGCTGGACTCGCATGAATCATATATATCTGGCCTTTTCTTTTCTTTTCCGCTCTTTTTTTTTTTCTTTAAATCTGAAACACAATTTAACTGTCAGAGAAAGTGTTAGGACGCCTTTAGGGTCTCAGCTCCCAAAGGGTGAAAAAGATTAGAATGTCAAATGTCAAAGCACAGATTACAAATGCCTCATGAAACTACTAGAAACTGCAAAGAAATACTGGAGGGTGGAGGATAGTTCTGGGATTCTTTAATTTTTCAGGTCTTGCTGTGAAGCTCTATATGATACTTCATGACTCATTTTACTCAGTGTTAGCTGTGACTGCTTTTATGTTTTTTGCAACTACCATAGTAGTGCATGCAGTGTCACCTGTGTGTATTCACATCACTACAACTTTTTATTTTTTTTTTACTGTGTTATTAATTATAACGTTTTGCCCGTTCCCCTTTTTTCACGTTTTTGAAATCCACAGCACAGTGCATGCAGTGAGCCTAATAAGTGTTACTGTTCAGGAGAAAATTGAGTTTCAACAGGGGCTGCGACGCGACCACCAAAATTAGTCTGCAAGTACAAACACTCATCTGATGAAGAACTCCTTGGCTGCATCTTGTTTTTAATATTCTTTAGTTAAGATTAACAAGAAATAAATGTCACCCATCTGGGGTTTTTTATTGTTATTTGCATGCTATTCATTCAAACATACAAATAATAATAATAATAATAATAATAAAAGAAAAAAAAGAAAATCAACACTGTGGAACTCATCCTTTTTATTAAAGCTATAAGCCTGGATCATGTCATGCTTGATTTCAAAACAGCTCCAAGGCAGTGTTTTGCAAAAGAAAACAAATACATCACAGCTTTGGCTTTGTGGAGCCTTGTGGCTTACTGCTTAAATTATGACCACAGATTTTCCCTTGGCCTTTTAATTTTAGACTGTCTGTTAATTAAGTTTACACTGATTGCTGTTTGCGCACTATTATTTTTCCGACTACGATGTTGCATATTCTTCTATATGAAAAATGATGTGCTGAAGCGGGAGTGAGGAAGGACGCTGCAGGACTACTGAATGTTAATGCTTTAGCTGTAACATTAAGGCTGCATCTTCTGGATGTTTTCGAATCTAGTATTTTCTTGACGAATCGATTGATCGTTTAGTCTTTAAAATGCCAGAAAGGAGTGAAAATGTTTGTCTAGAACCTGAGGGGACGTCTTCAAATTCAAATTTTGCCCAAACAACCCACAGATTTTCACTTTACTCTCACACAAGACAGCAACAAGTCCTAACAGTTGAGAAGCTGGACCCATGAATGTCACTTGAATTATTTATTTTTGAATTGATGAATTGATTGAGTTTATGATGACTGATTAATTGATTAATTGTGTTGACACACAGCTAGTAGATTCCACTGATGAAGTGACAGGAAACCTGTAGAGCTTAGATTATGGCAAAAATTATTCTCACATTATATGATACTGATAACTGTATGAATTATAGTTGCACATATTGATGTACATTAAGAAGGAACATAGGTACAGTTAACTTTATTTGTTTATTTAATTGATTTTGTGGTGTTTCATCAGTCTGGGGACATGTATCTCCACTCATAACTGTCAGCATGTTGAGGCTGTGACACAACATTTTTGGAGTCCACATGACTAATCAAAGTGTGACCCTGGTGTATCACCTGATAGAACGAGATAGAGAGCAAAACTGAAAAGTATTCAGAAACTTTTGTCGAGGTTAATTGCATTTGATCAGTCAGAATCCAGTCAGGTCTGGAGTAATTGTCAACCACGGTGGTGTTCTGCGGCGTGTGTGGAGGTAGTGCAGCCTGGAGGATCGTGCGAGGATGCCCACGAGGCTGTGGGGGCTTTGAAAAGGTAGGCATTTTGGAGAGGAAGCAGATGGCTCACATTAAAAGCAAAGGGCCCTTGTGACTGTCCTCAATGGCCCTGCAGAGAACTGGGTAATTAAATGAGAAATTTAATCAGATTCCTCAAATTAAATGTCCAGCTGGATAGTTCTGCAAGAACACCACTGACTACACATTTACCTAGGGGAGTGTCACCGGTGGATGCATAATTCTCCAATCAGTACACACTCATACATGATGATATTCCAGGTGATGATTACTGCTAAAGTATTCCATTCACAGTTCTGCCAGCAGGAGGCAAAGGGACATCACTGTGTGGCCACAGGAGGGTCATTTTAATAATGGGGCCTGGGAGGAAGCAACAGAACAGAGAGATGACAGGATGGGAGCTGAAATCAGTGGATTTAGTAGGGACACTATTTCATCTTTTCTCTTTTAGAACAAGGCTTCCAATCCTCTGTAGATTCTGGCCTGGGCTAGATAATATTCTCACAGTATTTCATCATGTTTGATGCAACATGTTTGATGCAACATTTAAAAGAGACGCAGCAGAAGTCCAGACAGACTGGACCTGACAATCTGACATTGATTTCTTGAGTCTTTCTTATCACAGCACGGTAAACATAAAAAACAAACTAGTAACCCGTCTTCTGGGTCCATTCCGAGTCATGTTTGCATTCAGCAAATCCAAGAACCGCCTCCCCTCCCTCCGATTCCGCTGCCCCCGCCCCGTGAAGACTCCCCCCAACTCACCCACCCATTCTCCCTCTCTCTCTCTCCCTCTCTCACACGCAGCCTGTCCGGTAGGACGGGACCAGTAGCCAGATATCCATGCATGCCTGACCGCTAGTCTTACTTCCTGGATGGAAGAATGGGACATTTCCAGCACCACTTTTCTTCGCGTTGTGCTTTGCCCTTCGTCACGCTGACGCCGCGGATAATCACTTCATAATGATCACGCGTAATCAATATTATTCGACCACTTTTTTGTCTTCCCCCGCTGTAGTTAAAGACAGCGATTGATCGCCGATTGAACCCCTCCACCTCCCCTCCTCCTCCTCCTCCCTCTCCACACTTCGGGAATGTCGCTATCTGGAAGCCCGCTACAGGCACGGTGGAGTCCGACAACAGATTCTGAACTGTTTCTGCACAGCCGTGGTGTGCGTAACGTTTTATTCCTCGAAGCTAAACACAGCCGCTGCTCGGACTGGAGGCGAATAAATTAGTCTTTTTTTTTAAAAGCAGTGACTCTGTAGCTTAACTGCTAACCATTACTTTGATGCTCTGCCTTCGTGGCTGCTGTGCCAACTTCGTTTCCAGCTTCGGTCGTGTGTGTGTGATTTTCTTGTTTTGTTGTTTTTCTTTTTAAAGAAGAGAAAAGACTGAGAAACTTTGTCACCCGTTGCCTTCTTGTTGCTCTCGATGAGTAGTCTAACATGCGGAGGATACGGGAACCGAGTTACTGGTGGATTTTATCCTTAATGTTTTTAACCTTGCCCAAACACAAAGACTGTCACCCCGGTAAGTACTTGCAACACACGGGTTAGCTTATCATTTAAATTAGCCTAACTAAAAACGGAGTGTCCCCGGTGTTGAATTGGTCTTTTATAATGAAGGGTAAAAAGCCAGTTTTGTTGGTCGTTTTTTCCCTCCCTCTTTCTCTCTCTCTCTCTCTCTCTCTCTCTCTCACAGGCAACATTTTAGCCTGGGTTCCACTAACCGTTACAGGGCCGAGCCGAGCCGAGTTTAAACGTCCAACGGTTGACGCCGAGCCTCCGTGATTCGTGTGCATGTTATTGATTAGGCAGCTGGACTATGGCGCAAACTGTCTTCCCTCTTAGCTTTACCGTTTGGATAAACATTCAGTCCCTTGGTTTTGGTCCGACGACTCCTGTTTGACCCTGACGTTTTACACGTTAGCCACAGCACTGGTTACTCATTCAACATGGTGCACAGTCAAAAGAATTCATCAATTTAAGGAAATGTGCTATAACATCCCTGTAGGCACGCACAGGCTCTGTGGTTACTCTGAGACTATACTTTATACTATTTCACTTCATCTCATGTGGAATTAAGCATGATTTCCTCCCCCCCTTCCTTCCTCCGCCTGTTTAGCCTGCAGTTTTGTCATGGTGTTTATAAGGTGTCCCAAGTTTTATGACAGGCTTGCTGTAGTTGTGGTCTTGATCTGTGTGTGGAGGTATAATCTGTGTCTGCTTGCTGTCATGTGCGTAGGTAGAAACGAGGATGAAGGCGATAGTTAGCGCTGTTGGCTCGTAGATGGATGGATGCATGTATGAGGGGCGATTAATGCCACTGGAGCTCAAACGGTACTCCTGGAATATGGCAACTGGGGATTATTGTTGAGTGTTGCACTGAAATCGGTGGCGCATAAGGTTCAGTGCCACCAGAGATTAAAGAGCTGCCCCCACCCATTATTTTCATTATTGATTCATCTGCAGACCATCTCAACTAGTGGATTCATCTTCGAGGTCTCAAAATGCCCTCAGTAAAAATGCACATCATATTTCATATGATGCATATATTTCATATACATAATATTCTCCCAGATCCCTTCTTGACATTTTCACATGTCTGATTTTGTCCGATTAACAGCCCACAACACAAAGATATGCAATTAGTAATGAGATAAAACAGAGGAAAGCAGCAGTAAATGGAGAAGCTGCAACCAGGCTGCATTTTTTTCATTTTCAGTTAATCTGTTGATTATTTTTTTAATTAATCAATTAAATTTTCTTGTTTTCAAAATGCCTGAAATAGTGAAAAAGGTATTAAGTGTATTTTTTGGCATTATGGCAGTCATCATGTCGACACACATAATTCCTGCGATTTCCAGTGAGAAACACACTTTTTTCACTTAGAGAGTTGACTAGAGACTTTAACAGAGGAGTACAGAGGACTGATTGAGAGCTTTGTCACATGGTTCAACAACAGTCATCTGAAGCTCAATATGAGGAAAAAACCAATAAGCTTGTGGTGGACTAATGGAAGAACAGAGGGCCCCTGTCCTGGTTGTCATCCAGAAAGAGGAAGTGAAAAGGGTGGACTCCTACAGAAAAGTGTATTTGGTGAACATTATGATTTCACTGTTATGTTGACCTTTTGACCTTTTGGATATCAAGTGTCATCACTTAATGAGCATATGAATTCTTAGGTTTTGGCCAAAAATGTGTTTTGTGAGGTCATAGTGACCTTGACCTTTGATCACCAAAATCTGGTCCATCCTTGTGTCCAAGTTGACATTTATGTCAAGTGTGAGGAAATTCCCTCAAGGCATTCCTGAGATATATTGTGAGAAAGAGAATCGGATGGATGATCGGACAACCCGAAATCACAGTGTCATAAGCCCACAGCTGTCGTTGGTGTGGAGGCATAAAATCTGACAAAAAGCTGAATCTGTTCATATACATATACTCATAGGAGGTCTGACAACAATGAACAAAGAAAGACAAACACCTTCTGACAAGAAGAACTAAAAAGTCTGTGATTGTACGGCCTACTACATTTCCATATAATGTTCAGAGAGAACCAGCCTTGATCAGTATCCTGGACCTTGCACGAACAGTATCTCAAGACCTATTCTTAAGTATAGGCTCAGATGTTTTGTATGGTACGCTGTTTCCTGTCTTTTAAAAGTCATAAAAGCTGCAATTAAATCAACACTTCACACTAAACATTTTCAATTATCATCCCTTAATTTGTATTATTAAAGAATTATGAAAAAATCTTAATATTTTTATTATCTGTAGCTGTAATTATTTTCTTGATTAATTGATTAGTTATTTGGTCAATGATATGTCAGATTTTGAGAATGAAATATTTGCCCCAATTTGTTTTGTCTGATAAACAGTAAGTAGGTATTGGGTTTACACAGAAACCAAACAATATTCTCACTGGAGAAGATGAAACCAGAAAATTTGACATATTTTCATGACAAAAGGATTTATCGATTATCAAAATAGTTCCAGGTAATTTTTTTGTCACCTGACTCATTGATAAATCGAGTAGCTCTACTATGCAATCGTGACACATTCTGCTGAATTACTACAAAAATACCCGACATACCTGTACTTCAAAATCTTTGTCATGTGTCATTGTGTGTATGCACTTAGACTGATATATCTCAGATTAACTAAGATTAGTCTACAGTTACATCCTAATGATTTATCAGTCAGGGTCTATTATGGTACCATCAGAAGCATTTAAAGAAGTAACTAAATAGCAGTGGCATCTGCATTGCATTGTGTGCTACCTGTATTCCTTACCATAGACACTGTGGCAACTGGTCAGGCTGTGCTCGTGCTGTGCTCGTAGTTGGTGTGCATCCCAGATACATTTGACGTATTCGCTCCTCTGTGGCACCAATCATCCCCCATAGTGAGGTAGCAGTGATGTAACACAAGAGAATGGTTTCTCTCTGAGTCACCCCCCCCTCTGCCCCAAAATCCCCCAGTTCCATGCTTCCACGTCCTCAGTTTGCAGCTTTATTGACTGGTAGCCTTACAAGCCCCTAACACAGCTGAGTTTTCTTATATAGCATGTCACACCAGACCTCTGACACATGACAGAAAGGCAGTTCAGGCATACTGGCAGACCAGCTAGTAGGTGGTGGAGGATAAATCCAATTTAACTACTTCTACGCTGCTCACGTAACTGTGATCGTCTGCCGTTTTAGTCCGGATGACCTAAATCTCTATAATACAATTTTGGAGTTTGCGTCAAACTGGTGTTAACATGGAAATAAGAAATTTAAAAGGGAGGGGGTCATTTTCTTTCCCTAAATCAATGCATAAAGAATTTAAAGGTGTAGCTCTTGATAAAATTGTCCTGATTTCATGATATGTTAGAGAAGGTTGTCTCAAGTATGTAGAGGGAATCGATAATACAGAACTATCAGCCCTATTCAGAAAAACAGTCGTACATGTTTTCCCTCACAAACATCCAAGGTTTTTTTTTCCTCTTGAAATGTCACTCCCTACAGTATGACGGTGATTAAAAAAAAAAAAAAATCTAAAGGCCGAACGTCAGGAGTTGCGGTGTTCCTGAAAACTGTGGCCCAGACACATGTATACAACCATATTTGGTTGTGTGGTTGGAACTGCAGCTGTGTAGTCATCATCAGAAACGTCACAAATTATAGAAATGCTCCTTATGTAATCACATAAGTAATGAGGAAATTATTGCAAGTTTGTGGAAATATAGCCTGACAAAAATAGGCAAAAGTCGTGACGCTTTATGATAGAGCTGGGGAATAATTGGTAGTGTAGATAACAGCATTTTGAACAGGATTTTTTGGAATTTTAAACAACTCAAGAAACAACATTTTTGACAAACACAATGGGTATTTTTTTTTTACTTCAGTGTATTGTAGGCCTGTCCCTTTTGAAATAACACCATCACTGTCCACTGCAAATAGAAATCCCAGTGAGCAAACGTGTTATTAATGTTATTAATGAGGTCCTGACGTACTGTTGTGCCGGCAGGATGCCAGCTGTCTGGACATCACTGATGTTGGCAACAGCATCATTATCATCAAGGTCCTCTCCATCTTCCCTGGATAATTGGTTCAGTTCAGTATGTACTGTACTGACACATGATGTTGAAACTAACTTTCCCCCGGTTTTAAAATAGCATCAGTAACATATGCTCAGTCTCCATCGTGGATGGGCTCAGCGCACTGTTATCTGTTGTCTCTCCACCAGCTGCCTGTGCCACCCACTAAATGGTCCGATGGGGACACACTGCAGCTGTAATCACTTTTCACTCATGTGCAGATAATTCACTGTTTATCCTTTTGCTAGTGATGCTCATCCTTTGCTTACTGCTTTCAAATTCAATGACTAGCTTATCTATCTGTCTAATGAGACTGGATAAAACTTTAAAGCAACAATGCATTTTTGTTATTGATAACTGTGTTTGGACGATATTAGTTTAAACTGTGAGGGTGCCAACTTGAGATATACACTAGTCTGGCTTGGGAAAACAGTTGTGTGTTGTTTGTATTGTGTTAAGCAGTGAACACAATTGTGGATTGAGAAAGGCAAAGTTTTCTTCAAACTAATCTGCTGCTGTGCTTCATTTGCCTGAAAACAGCATGTGAAATGAGCTACCTCTTATTATTCCACAGTTTCTTCCATAAATTGTAGTTTTTGATAATCTGAATTTAGTTTTGTTTATGCTACTGCACTGTTTTAAGAAATAACTGGGGTAATTTTGGTAAATGCAAAACATTTAAAACCAGCTTTTTCAGGGCAGAGAAGACAGTCTGGAAAATGACACTCGAAGAATCGTTTAGGGTTTGAAATGATTTCTTGTAGAAGAGAGTGTTTTTTTTCCCTCTTCAGTTTCAGTGTGTCCTTACTGATGGAACATGCAGTTTGAAAAATTGCTCATAATTTCCCTCGTGTAGTCAGAGCAAGTTTAAGTAAACACTTGCAACCTTGTGTTGCTTTCAGAATTTACCATTCAATCACTTTTTTAAGATTTTATGTCTGATTCTCGGCCGTGAGCCTATTGATTTGAAAATGTTTGGTCATGTTTTGAGCTTTTTAAAAAGGGGATACTTGTTCTGTGATTTCCATTTAAGATGTAATGTAGGTGTGTGCTCCGACACCAGAGTCATTGTAAGCACTAAAAAAATTTATTAAGTTATACTTGAAAATGTTGAAAGTGCAAGATATTGTTGTATATTTTAAAAAATCATGCACATCACCCTTTTGTAATGATATGAAAAGAAAAGTGTGGGTCATGGGATGTGAACAAACTCAGCCTTTGATAAGAACAACAATTGTAGCACCATTAACAGTGAATTAAAAAGTTTATTACAGCTTTGAATGACTCCTCTGCTTTAGTATCCAAATCACAGTATCTACCCAAGTCCAAGTCTTTTAATTTTAGTTTTATACTGTTTATATTTTTCCAGTGTGAATATACTGATGACATGATGAGCGGTAGTACATAGTATGTATGTTATACATCTTCTGGAGGCTGTGCTGCTCCTTAAAGGTGCCCTTTGGAGTCATGTTTACATTCAGCGTTTCATTACCAAAACCTTCATTGTGTGACAAATGTGTTGAATGCATTTCTTTCGTCATAAAACATCTGCCATACAGATTTGAATAATACTGTAAATCCTATATCCGATGCATGAATGTTTACTAGCTAACTGTCGCCGCCTTCTCTGCTTTTGTTGAACAGTGTGAAAGCAGTTTTAGGATGTGTATTGTGTTGCCCACATGCTCACGTGTGTTCATGTGTCCTTGTGTACAATACCAACAAAAAGGGATCGCACTGCTAGCACAGGGTACGCTTAACGTCAACTAGATCAAAGTAATTAAAATTGGACAAAGTGTGATCACCTGCAGAGAGACAGACGCATAAAGGAAAGAAGAAAAATATGTTCTACCACATATACTCTGTTTCTCTCTGCTATTATGATTAAATGACAAAAGAATTCATGTGTATTATATTGTGCATTATGTTACATCTGTACTCATCAGCCCTAACACTGTGTGGGCTAAAGCTAACCTCATGTACACTAGATACAACTGCATAAATTTTCATTTGTGCCACAGCTCTGTCACATCTCTTATTATGGTTTAAATTGTGTTTCTGAGGCAGAGCATCTCCAAGCAGTCTCATCTTTAGTAACCACAATATACAGTAGTGTTTAGGGTTGCTTTACTGAATACATGTTTGCTGCTCATTTACAACCAGTGTGGTAACAGACACTTTGTGACTGTTCTCTACTTGTTTTACAGTGTCACAGCATGCTGTCTTCTTATTTTTTTTGTCTGTATAATGCTTAAAATTAGCATTAGGAAATCCACAGCAGGCCATATTCTGCTTTGCAGAGACAGAGAGACATAAACATAAATTATATTCATTTTAAATATAGATTTTATATGTATCCACAAGTGAATTTCATGCTTCAGAGACGTGAGCTGCTCTAAAAAAAAAAAAAAAAATTATATTGAAGGGTAATATATCAGTATGCAGGCACTCAGCATTATGAGAACAATGCTTTATTTTATATGATAATTACTGTAATTTGACATTAATTGTGATTAAAGAGTTTATTTGTTTAACTTATGTTAATTAAGGCAATCGGTCATCACTTCATTACTTTGTGTGTATGGTTGAGTTCACTCAGTCTTTCAGCCAAGATAGTCCAAGCTGGTCACAGTAGCATTTTAATCATTTAGAATGACTCACAGCCACTTCACTCCAAATCATTTCATCCGTCCTAGCAACATCCAGCTCAAAACACACACACACACACACTCACATACACGCATGCACGCAAACTGGATTTGACCAGGCGGGTTTGAAACAAGGGAGGAAACATGCTGTTGGGGAAACTAGTGTACTTATTTCCTGTGCTTCATGACAATAGTGATTAATGTCCAAGCAATAAGGCACTGTCACTGAAGGACATACACTGCTGCACTCAAGGACTTGGCCATATCAATAAATGTCCTGTGCCCTTCAGTCGCCATGTCCTCTTTGCCCTTAAACAATCTTGCCGTCAGCTTTACTTACAGCTGAACTGTCAGTCACCGCTGCCCTGTGGAGAGCTGAGACAATGGAACCTTCAGGCTCCTTCTTCCTGCATTGTATTATTGTGGGTCAACAGAGCATGTGTTTGCTTTGTGCTCATTGTTTTTTTCTTTCATTATTTTTTTTTCTTCTGTGGGTTACATTCAGGATTGTCTTTTTCTGAGTCGAGGAAAAACAAATTCAAAAGTAGGCTATGGCGTCCACGAGGCTCATTTTCCCTGTTGTGAATTATGGCAACAATCACTGAAGATATAGGATTAGGCTGTGCATGTTTTATCAAGCTCAAGGTGCTCCGCTGAATGCAAAATAAGCTCGTTGAATGAGAGTCAAGTTGTGTTTGATGAATTGATTTTTAACCTTTGCATAGATTATATTCTTGTTGTCTTGAGCAGCTTGTATAAAGTGGGAAATATACCAGTTCCAGTATGTGAAAGTGAAGCTTATGTTGCCATGCAGTCACTTCAAAATGCAGCCACTCCACCATTTACATGTTAAAATGTAGTCATGAATCAGCTCTTGAAACTGTGTAGAGCAGTTGTCACTGTCAGGACAGACACATGTTTTGTTCAAATGGAGCAGTAACAGAATGCTTAAATGAAACTGAAACAATGCCATGTAAACCTGACAGCCCTTAGATCTTTGGCATTGGCTGTTGTTAAGCACACCCGAGGGTATTGGTTTTATGCAGCTGTGCTGAACATTTTCATTGTGCTGTTTTTAAAAGTGATATATATATTTTTTGTTTGTTTGTTTGTTTTAAATTGAGTAAAACATTCATATTGGCCTGGTAAGCTGATATCCCCTGGATGACTTATCAGCCCTGCTCTTTACATATAAATTGGTATTAATATTTATGTATATAGAAATACAACAAATTCATCTACAAAGTTGCAGATTTTTTGTATTTTTGAATTCACATGAGATGAATTGATTATAAAGGGCGGTGTCAGCTTAAGAAAATATCTCTGGGTTAGCTGCTGTTATAGTAAACTCACTTGTCAGATGGGACTGTTGAGGAAGCAGACAGAATATTGCGCCTCACTGCTGTGTAACCCACCTCTGCCTTTTGAGAGGTTTGATTGTAGGAAGTCTGAGAAGATCATCTGCTAAGTGGGAAAAGCAGCTGTCGCTACCCTGCAGCTTACAGGCTATCCAAAAGATTTTCTAACATGTTGCTGTCTTTCCAAATTGACTTAGTGACGATTAAAAAGCTTCCAATCAACAAAATTAGAAAGAGATGCAGGAGTAAATAAGTTAGTTTAAGGCTAAACATATCGATACGACTGAAAAAAAACTTGGGTAGCTGGAATTTAAATGCATTCTTAATCAAAGAAGTGCAATAAGCAAGTTGCTCTGGCATGTGGCATCATTCTGATATATTGTTCATTTTGGCTAATACACTAGGTGACTAGTACACAAAGAATAGTACTGTAGCTCCCCATACATCAGACTTGATAATGGAACAATAGCATATTAAGGGTCATTCATCATGACCATATGACATGAGTGGTAAATACAGAAGAATAGTTGTAATCAAATACAGTTTGGCAGTCAATATCCACTTTTCCACTCCAGTGCTAAACCCATTTCATTAATTCCTTGTCGAATGAGTTTTTTTCCCCTCCCTAAGTTAACACCGTCAGAGATCAGTCCCCAGCCTCTTTCCTTTGGGCTTAGAATGAGACTGATGTTCTGTTTGTTTCTCTCACACACTTGGACTTGTCTCTCAGGGAGCTTTTGTTAAATCTCTACAACAACAGTGGAAACAGGTCATTGGTATTAAACCAAGTTACCAAAAAGACAGCTTAGCAGTTCAGGTGGTAGAAGATCCCTTTCACATGCTTAGTTTTTCCAGGTGCTTTAAAAAAAAAAAAAAAAGTTTGGCAAAGTACACTTTGTGATAGAAAATGTGTAATATTGTAAAAATGACTAAAGGCAGCCAGTGTGAACATTTTGGTGTTTGTTAATTTCAGAGATTTCCAAGGAAGAAGATGTGCTGAAACAGGACTTTGGAAACTACCCTATCGATCCTGTTGACATGCTCCCCTTTGGGGAATGCAAATGTTTCTGTTCTTCAACACAAACATTCAAACCCTCCTGGTAGTGGAACCCTAATTAACTAGGGATTTGAATACCATGGCCTTTTCCTCTGACATTTTCATATTTCAGATAGATATTGTTTCACACTTTTTCAACAAAGACAACTCAAGTATTTATTAGACAGTGAAAAGAATTTATATGATAAGATGGTCAACAGTTGAATATGTTTAGCGTTTAAAAAAAATGAAAAAAACCCTTTCCAGTTGATCCCCGGGTAATATTAGCCGCGCTGTCGTGCAAATTCCTGCGTGTCTGCTTATCTGTCAAACTCTGGTGCGAGCTGAAGGTGTGACAGCTGCTGTATGTTATTGTCGCAGCCAATCTAAACCTCACAGCAGAAGTGTTTACTGCTGAAGAGAGGAGACCCATCCCCAGGTAACCGCTAATCACTCAGGGATTCCAGAGATCATCCGTCCCCGCACTTAACAGCCAGAGTGAGGCAGGTGGGAGCTAGCAACCGCTCTGCCTCAGCAGCTTTGCGGTTCTCAAGACAATCATCTGTGTCACTGTAATGTTTAGAATTAAATGCTTTGAATAGGCTTAATGGCATTGCTGAGTGCCATCTTGATGAAATGGAAGTTGTTGCTTTGAGATAAGAAGAGGTTAATGTTGTATTCAAGCCTATGATTATTATAATTGTCCTGTCAATGGATAAATGGAAGTATTTTTTATTTAGCAAAGAGGATTGAGAGGGCAGTATTGAGGGCATTCAGCTTTGTACAGGCAGGACTCACCATTTTGCTGTTTGTCATTTAAAGATGACAGTAAATGTAACTGACTTTTGCAGAGCAGCAACAGTTAGTCGATGAATCATATGTTGGATTGACAGAAAACAAATTGACTAAATCAACTATTTTGATAATCAAATAATCACTTCAGTCATTTAAAAAAAATCCAAATATGCCAAATATTTCCTTGTTCCAGCTTCTCTGATGTTGATTTTTGTTAAACACATCAGTAAAATTAGTGTCTTTAGGTTTAGGGAATGTTGCTTGGAAAATACAAGACATCTGAAGACATCACCTTGATCTGTGGAAAACCGTAACATGCATTTAAAAAAAAAAACAAACTTTTTTTACCTCATCGATTTTAATCAGGAAACTAACCAACAGATTGATTGATAATGACAATAATAGCTCTGATAATAGGAAACGCTAAAACATACAGCAAGTCTTGTCCTATTTGGTCCTGTTTTAAAGGTCAGGATTCAGAGGCTTATTTCAGTGTGTCTGTCATTTGAAGACAGTTCAAACAGCCTCAACATTATTGTGTAGTCGGGTCAGGCCGACATGATCTAATGTATAAAAGGATAGGAAGGAAGATAGCTGTGTTTGTTTTTTCATAGCCCGAAGTCGAAGTGATGTAGATATCACATTACAGCAGATGGAAAATAATAGTGGATTCCTCACTGCCGCTGCTGCTGCTGCTAATAATGAAGCAAATGTAGGCTTCCTTTGGAAAATTTGAATATATTGTCAATTAAGATCAATAAATGTAGACTGTAGCAACTTATTGACTAAATAGCAACGATTCATGTTAGAGTGGGCGGTTGTGTAAATGTCCCTTCTGATCTTCTAGTGCCTGAACTTCTGTTGCTTATGTTTTTTTCATGCCTAAGGTGAAAAGTTGTGTTTTTCTAAAATAAAGAGGACAGCTCTGGAATCTTAAAGGCAACTGAATTGACCTGAATAAAATGTATATTAAAGCTACAGTATGTAACTTTTTTCTAATGCTTTTTCAGTTGAAACATGCTCTAAAACATATTTTAATGTGGAGAAAGACTCATTGACCAGCAGCAGTGCAGAGATACTTCCTACTAATAAATAAGATCGATTACGTGAATGCATATCTGATCCCAGCTGGGGTTAGCTGCTGAAAGATGTCGCTATGGTTGACTCACAGGCTAGCGTGGTTTGCCTTGGAGTCTCACGCTGGCACCAGCTTGATTTCCAAAACTTATTTTTGTGTTAGATTCATAGACTGTCAAAAAATGTGGACACTGTTTAGAGCTGCGACATTTAATTAATCTGATAATCATTTATTATTTGTCATTTTTCAAGCACAAATGCCACACAGGGTAACAAGGTTTTTCAGATGATCATTTGATGCTTTTCTTTGTCATACCTGATTATGAACCCAGTATTTCCTGGTTTTTGGACTGTTGGTTAAATAAGAAAAGTAATCGGAAAACATCATCTTGCATTTTAGGAAATTAAAACGGTCACCTTTTACTGTTTTCTGGCACTTTATCAATTTGCTTAATTGATTAATCAAGAAAATAATTAGCGCATTGACCGATAATGAAAATAATAATTTGTTGCAGCCCTGTCTGAAATTAGGTTTTCACTGCAGGGCTGCAGACAATAATTTCAATTGCTTTTTCAATCAATAGTTAGGTCTGTAAATGTCAAGAAATTGAGTGTGAGGTGATGGCCTGAAATTATTTCTAATAACAGCCTAAAGCACAAAGATATTCCCTTTATAATTATATAAAATAGCTGACAAATCCTCACATTTAAGAGGATGGAGGCAGAGAATATTTGGCATTTTTGCTTGACTATAGAGTAGCAGATTAATTTTCTGGCAGTTGACTCATCTCTAGTTTACTGTTTACCGTAATCTTGCCAGTCACTGGAAGTTTACATAAAAAGGAAAGAGCCTCGGTGGAGCTGAGAGGGAGCATGCAAGTGGCAACTATCATGGTTGGCTGTGATAGCCTGAGAAACCTGTTGAACAATCAAACACACTCCACAATTATCTCTTTCAGGCAGCAAGCCATTTTTTAAACTCATAACCACAACACACATCAGAAGTGAAACTGAATTTTGAGACCATTTTTCTTGTGGGCAAAATTTATTGACTTTGCCTGAGATACAGAGCAGGAGGTTTTTTTTTTTTTAATTAAATACAAATGCAGGCTTGTATTTTCTTGGACCAGCATACATCAGGTTGTGTAACAACTGCAGTTAAATGCACTTGCACGTTGCCTTCACTACTCAGCTTTGATGCTGCTGCTTGATTGGACTCATTACATTGAGTCACAGCCAAGTACTGCTCAATTGAGTGCTGTTTTTCCAGCCTTTGTTTGCTCCTGCTCTGCTGTGCATTAGATCTCCTGTTTATTAGCCTTGGATTCGTTTAGCTGTAAGTTTGACTACATGTAGGTGATGAAATCGGTGCCAAGGGTGCCTTCAGTTAGTTTCATATGAAATTATATGGTTGTCCTTTGATAGTCTATTGTTGACCAGAGTGGGAGACGCTTTCATATCATAACAGGCAACCAACCACCGGGCTGCCGTGTATGAAAGCAAGGCCAAACAAGAGTGTGAATATGGAGGAGCCATCAACAGAACAGATGTCCTCATTTGTCATGAGTTATATGTTGGCATTGATGATGGGTACGGTAATAGTCTTGTAATCCCTTTTGGCTAATTAGCGGCCATCTTTACATGACATGCCACTCGATATCCTCCATCACAAGACCTCTAAAGTAAACCAGCAGGAGCATTTCCCTATTGTTTGGACTGTAGCTTTGAAACTCTACATATCCTTAAGATTGAGTGCGAAACTCTCAAAATAAATTTACCACTGTTAATTATAAATGTGTTTTTTTTTTTCCTTTACTTGTCAGAGACATTGTCATAATTTGTCATGGCAAAATTAATCAGTTTGAACAGTTGGAACAAATACTGTCATTTCAGTTGCAAAAAAAGTGACAGTGGGAATGAGGTAACCACAGGAGACTGAGAACACCTTGGTGTGAGAAAGAAATTATTTAATTTTCTTAAAGGTGTAATTATGTTTTATCATGTTATTTTTGGGCAGTGAAATGACACTGAAAAGCAGATAGCAAGTAACGGATACATCACTAATACTGAGAGCTTCAGTGTTGCATGACTGTTGCAGGAAGAATATCAACTTATTGTGTAAATGAAATTTAGTTTAGTTTAGTAAAATAAATACATAAAAATCTGTAGTTGGAGACACTGTCAAAAGGAAATGTGGAACCAGCATGCAGTAATACACTGATGATATCCAGTTCATACTATATCATTTGTCAGTTTTTCATTCATTGTGTTTTATTATATAATTTAAACCTCAGATGATGATACGTTTTTGCTCTCTTGATGCAGGGTAAAATGTACATTTGAAAATTTAGATTTACATCCTGGTCTATGTTAAGAAATAATGAACTGCGTACAGTACACATTACATACCAGCTGGACTACTAAAGAGGATGTTACAGAGATATCGAGCGCAATACTCTTCATGGTTTTATTTATCGTTTCTAAATTCAGCCTTCAAGTATTGATTAGAGTCCAACATCAAAGAGCAGTTAAAGAGGAAGGGAGGAGGTCTCACTGCTTGTATGGCCCCGGGCAGGCATGAAGAGCCTCTTTGGAAGTGATGCATGCAAAGTCCTGGTGCAGTGGTATTATTTATGGCCAACATTGAGTCATTTGGCCAGTGAGCTGCGGGTTAGGTATTCTTCACCAGTACCAAGCAGACATTTTCTACTAAAGCACATTTGATTCCACCCATTTTTAAGAAAAATTGGAGCTGTATTATAGTAGTATTTTACAACTGAACACGTTTCCTCTACATCCCCATGCTGTAGCTACGACAACATACATTTTCAGCCTGGTGATCCCAAGCTGTGATCAGATCATTAGCCTGGCAGTATCAGTGTCACGCTCTACCCGTTGAGTTAGATGGACCCATTTACATTGCCAGTAATCAGCCATCACCATTCATGAACACCAGTAATGCGTGAGGAGTGTAATGTATCCACCGGAGGCAGTTGAATTTATTTCAGAATCAATAACAAGACAATTCATGCGTGGCTGCACACCGTGTCCTGAGGTATGACCTCATACGTTCTTGGCACTTAAGCGATCCAATTGCCACATTGAAAATTGAAAACCTCACTTTACACAGTAAATTTTCCCAACACTGTCAGAGCTGTTATGTACAGTCATGCCACTGTGTGTGGCAACATGTTTTGAGGATTGTTTATTGTTGCCTGTGAAGGGAACAAGCTATAGCTGAGCTAGTAAAGAGGTCACCAGCCCTGATTTTGTTTAATCTTGTTAATGGTTTTCATCAGAGCCCCTAATGCACTCAATCAATGAGCGCTCCAGCTACTTAATGCACTTAATTCACTGTACCAGCATTGCCTGAGTAGCACATTCAACCGCAGATTGACACAATTCAGATTTAAAGCATAATTCCGCCATTTCTGAGGAGTGGCCATCTAGTGTACATTCAGCCTGTATGTGAGGGGATGTGTTAAACATTGACTTCTACACAGGAAGCCTTACAGTTTTAATTCATAAAAGAAGCAGTTCTGATCAGACAATAGAACAATAGTTCATAGTTCTTTGCCGGCTTCTTATGAATAGAGAATAAATACCAGGATGTGTGCTTTTTTTTCTTCTTTTCTTTCTTTTTTCTATTCAAGGAAGACTTAGTACACAGGAGACTTTCATCTGGACCTTTTCGCCCACATGCTCTGTCAAACTCTGACATTTGATGTACTGTGTTCCTCACTTATTCCTTGCGGTACACGGCTGAAGAACACATGACATGTTGCGCTGCTCAGGCCTCGTAACCTCTGACTCCTGTAATATTGTAGCACCAATAGTACGAATCTCTGCAGTATACCTTTTTAAAGAGGAGAAGAACTTGCAGGGACTGCAGGCGTCTGAACCAAGAGCAGATTGAGAGTTGGTGACACATTTGGATTTGATTATAATGAGATGGTCTTATCCACTTTTCACCAGATAAATTTAGAGAATAGACTGCAGAGCAAGTGTGGCATAATGAGAAAGTCGAGTTTGCCTCCTTTGCCCTTCCTCCTATTCTGCTTGCTTTGTTGTTCGAGTTCCCTAATGAAACACAAACAAAAATGCTTTCTGTTTGGGAGGAGGTCCAGGGTTGTAATGCACACAGTTCCTACAAGTGTGTGCGTATGTTTTTTGGCTGTGTTTTTTGGACTTATTAAAAAGTTAGTCTTGAGTTTTTGTCACTTCCCTATTTCTACTTGTCTCTATATCTCAATATGAAGTTGTATTTTAGGCTTTCAGCACCCTGCGTGGCATTGACAAAAACATCTCGTCTCTGCTCTGAATGTGCAGTAGCACTTCCTGTCAATTAACTTGATGAACAAAAAGCCAGACAGGTCTTGACATGCACACAGACATGCTCATACGCTCCAAAAGAAAAAAAAATTATTAAGACCAGGTGTCGAGGGAAATTTTTGAATTAGTTCTTAGAATTTTTATTTTAGTTTCATTTTTCATTGAGTCAGTTAAAGAACAATTTTAAGCCTAGACTAATGGGCTTAATTTTACTGTAATATGGCTACATTTCTCTGGCCCAAGGGTGCTGATGTCCTCTTTGCTGAAACTGCTTGTTTGCTTTTAGCTGTGTCGGCCTAAATATCTGCATTGGGATTTGAGTTGTTGTTTTATTATTTCTGAGCTTGATGTTTTAGCCCTAAGGCTTAGCTCCCTCTGTGCCATATCTCTGGCTGATCTTGGCAGTTCTCATGTTCCCGAGGTCCTTGGTGTGACTCGGAACACTTCCGGGAAAATCTAGCCACATCGCCCACTTCCCGAGAATGAGAAACACATGCACTCACAAGATCAAGCTCCACTTACTCCTTTTCTGTGCTCCTCTGTTTCACAGAGACAGACCCCCCAGCCTTTGTTTTACCTGCTGCAACTTGTACTAGTAACCACGAAGAGCTTGACAGGCTGTGGAGAAACTGAGCTGTTTGGCATTTAAAATAAAATGAACACATTTGAACACGTGTGTGTCATAAATATATCTGTTAGAGATTCCACAAAACAGAAATCTAAGCAGATGTCCTTGCATTTGACAGTTTGCTCTATGCATTGCAGATGAGATTGCACAGACAGCAGCTGTCTCCCTCAGTACGCACATTTGTGCCTCATATACATAGCAATTTTGTATCAAGAGTGCCCTTTATTCGCACATGATGCCTGTGAAAACACAGTTCACGTCTGTTTCGTACGATTTCAGGCAGAATAATATAGAAATTGTTTAGACTGTAGTTTGTCTAATTAGTAAATTTAATGATATGCCTTCACTCTCCCTCTAATTAAGGGACTAGCTGGGAAAATAGGGAGTGGTGAAGTGAAAGAACGGTACTTCCCTCTCCCTCAGCAACCACCGCCTGTGTGTATGTAACTATATGAATGTAAAGCAGTACAATGCTGGAGGAGACGGTAAAAAATTATTGCAAAACTGAGACTGCCTTCCACTTTATTCAGCCACACAATTTGGTGTGCGGCCTTCATTAGGCATGTGAGGGTGATGTGGCGAAACACGTTGTTGAATAAAGTGTATGCTCATCTGGGAAGTCAGTGTTGCGGACTTATTTTTCACATTCAGTGTTTTTGAGCACCTAACTGGTGAAGTAGTGTCAGGTCACACTAATGCTAAAAGGGTGAGCTAAGTTGACTTTCCCTTGATATTCAAGTTTAAATGAACTGAACTTTCCACAGTGATAATAAAGTAACACTAGGCTGTGTGGCTACAAGGGATTATACCTGTTCCACCTGCCACGTGTCATTCCCAGTCTAAGATTAAGAAGGTTATAAAGGTTTGTGTAAAACAACCAAATACCATGATTATCCTACCATCCTTATAGGATCGGTCTGTTAATATTTTACATTTCTCCCATGGACAAAAAATCCCATGATGCCAATAATGAATTTATTCAACTAACAAGTATTGTCTTAAGTTGCCAAAGCCAATATAGTGTACTCCTCTGTTCCATAGAGCTCAATATTTGTCCAGAAACTATTAAAAATGCATCAATGAGCCACACTGTTATTCCTTTGTGACATCCACCTTCATTACCATGAACATGGGCACTGTAGTTTATTTTGAGGCACTCCCACACACGCCGTCCTGCTTCAGTAATTAGGAAATTATTCAACTCTCTTTAAAAATGAAAGTATATTGTATTATTTGTAGGGAAAGTAGTAGGGAAAAGTCTGAAAGTATTGAGAGAAGAACCAACGCATGTGTTAGTCATGCATCATCAGAACAAAATGAAATACAGTAATCTTAAAAAATGTACTGTGATGTACAAATAATAATGAATGATCTCATCTAGAGCTAGCTAATTTTATTTATTTTATCTTATTATTGTATGTAAGCGCTGGCAACTGGTGCTATAGCAACCTATCAGGAGCCTGAAGATGGTGGTGAGCCCACAGAAGAAGCTAAGATCTCTGCTCTGACTATAGCCAGAGCATGTGGCTCTGCTAGTTATGTAAAACAGAATCAACTAAATATCATGGGAAAAAACAGACCTAGAGTTCTATTTTCAGGCCTAGTGTTTTATTTATAGTGTTCTATTTTCAGCAATGTAAGCCATAAGCCACCTATTGCAATATGTCACACTGAGAGTTCTGTCATTTTTGCATGAAAGCCATTTGTGAGTGGAATCACTGTGTTTTTTTATGGCATCTGATGCTGTTTGTTAAAACAGTAGTGTTAGGCTAAGCACTAACACTATTTTGGGGGAAAGAATGTGGGTGTTGGCTGTGCCTTGTTGCACGCATGAATTTTCTTTAAAACTGGTTCAGTACAGTATAAAAATATTTCTATTCATTTATTTTATTTGTTTAATTCTGGTCTGGATTTCAGTATATTAAGTGTACCACATGTAGAAAAAAAATTACAAAATGAGAAATCTATCATCTCTAGCAAGTGTGAGATTTGAGCTACATGAAGCTTGAAACAATTTATTGCTTAAAATATAAACAACAACAGCAAATAACATATTATTTAGATGTGTATTTTACTTGCAGATAGTAGGATTCACCTCCTCAAAAACACCACCACTCTTTGTTTACCCAAATTACATGGACATTGTAACTCAGGATGCATTTGATGGCTTAATCCACCCCTTAATAATCCTCCTGGTGACATGGACGTGCTGTCCTTTACATACCTGATGCTAGCACTGGTGGCGAGATATTTTACCTACGTCCCCCAATGACTAATGCAAGTTAAACGCTCCTGTGGTTGTTGTTAGGCTGCTGTTTTTCAAGGGCTCTCAGGGGTTCTTGGCTTGTTGTTGAGTGTGATATTATGGAACAAATAGCAGAGCCTAATGGTAGCGTAGATGATTTAACTGCCCTCAGGGCAATGAAAAAGGGAAAATGATTTTGTACAAGGTGTTGTTCTGTAGGTGTTTGAAGCCTTTTGTTTCCTCCGAGCGTCCTAAAAAAATCACACGTAATGTTTCACAATGCATAAATTAAAAAAAAAAAAACCTTTTAGGCCAAACTCTTTGTATGTAGCATTTCATTTAAACTACTGGTTAACCTACACAATTGCTATTCACTTGTGTTCTCTGGATTTAAGATTTATTTATGTTGTTTGAGTAAAGCGTAGCTCTCCTCAGTCTCCTTCAGGCCCAGAGCCGACTGTGTTGTCTGCTCTGCTCTATCAGAGATGCTGTGGCTTTAATCCTTTTGCCCACAGGGGACGGCTGACATGGATGAGTGTAAACTGTTGACATGGTGCCGTCTCCTATGCTCTCTGATCAAAGACAGTGCAGCCCTCCTGTTTCACAACCTGCCTTCAAATATGCTCCAAGTCTCTGCCACAGAGACTCCCTCCCTCTCTGTTTCACACTTTATGTTAACCTGTGTTTCCCCATAGTGGATTGATTGATCTGATAATAACAAAGCAGCCATACAGTATATGAATCTACCCACGTAGCCTCTGTGACCTCCCTCCAAGCAATGAATTTGATTTGGGAAACTGTGTGTAAGTGGCTCATACCATAGTGGAGACCATTTTTAGAGAAAGCAAAGCACTGACTTTGAGTGCAAGGAAAGACTTGGCTTGATGTAGTGCTTAGTTTAATTAATCCCCGGTAATGATGCAACTATTAGTAAGAGCTGAGCTTGTCTTAAGTGGCTGGAGATGTGTGTGAGTGTGCGTGTATTTGTATTTGATGTGTGGCGATGCTGATCAAGCCAACTGCAGCTCACTGTCTAATGGCGGTTTAGCTTCAGGAGTCCAGGGAGTTGTGCTAATGTTCAAAACTTCCCTTTAACCTCATGAGGCAAATAACTAGTGTGATTATACAGCAGTTGTCATGGTTACAGTGAGCATGCTGCATGTGCTTATACAATAAGGACATGAAAATCCTGTCACGTGTCCACTATGTATAGAGATTTTAAGGCTGTTTATCTTGTTGAAAAATCCATAAAACAATCATAATGTGAATTGGTATCATGCGTTAGATATTCCTACATAGTGTAATACTTTATAATATAATGCAACCTTTTAGTGTTTCCCCCGAGTGCTAAAATGTTCCTGTTTGTAGAGCTCTGTAGCTAATGTTGATTTTGAGACACATTTGAATAGACTGTTCTGATAGTTTTAGTGCATTTTGGACGGGAGACATTTGGACGTTGTGCCAAGCTGAAGGAAACTGTGTGAAGAGTTTTAAAATGGTGAACACAGTGCTTAGTACAATGTGTAACCAAAAAAACTGTGATACAACATGGATTATCTGAATGGATTCTAAAACTGTTTAACAGCAAGTAAGAGTGATTTCCGCTCCTATCTTGGCTCTGGCAGGTTGTCATCTCTGGTTTTGTTTTACTTTTTCCTCCCATTCCCATTTTACACAGAAACAGTCTGCTTGTTCAATTGTTTGCATCCATCTAGCAACAGGGAACCAATATTACCCAATGCATCTCCACCTTCTGAATGCCACAGTGGGTTTTGACTGCTTAAAGCAACACAAAACATGCTTGTTTTGCCTGTTCACCTGATTGACAGTGGTCTCAGTTAGACAGTTTTGTCTCCACTGGCTCAGGCTGCATCCGTTGTGGAGCATATTCTCTATAATGACTTTGATTGTTGTAAGTCTGGGTCCCCATGCTCTTGGGAGTTGTGTATGCTTAAGGACAATTTGTGGCCCTAGCATTCGCTATAATTCTGTTGACAATGTTTGATTTCTTTTGGGGCAATTTGCTCCAAGACGTTAAAGAGACATTTGTGCCCAGAAGAAATGGGACTGATTGTCTACACCCCTGGTATAATAGACCATCTGCATTTTACTACATCAAGTTTCCCATGTAGGAGCTTAGCAGGGAAGCTGTTGCGGTAATATTTTGTCCATATATATATATATTACAAACATATTGATCATCCAGTCCATTTACAGTTTCTTTCCCAGAAAAGCTGCTAGTGCAGAAGATTTGATTGATTTGAGCTGTAAGAGAGCAGGAAGCAGAGAAGTTCCTCTTGCTTTCTGCAGATCCCTGTATTAAATCCCAATAAGGCTTAGTGCCAAATGATGGCACCTGGGCTGAAAGCAAGGGTCTTTTTTTGGTACACAGTCACCACCGTCGCTGCTGCTTCTGTTTTCACTGGTTCAGATTGCGAGGCTAGAAAGTCCAGGAAACTGTCATTTGTCAGAGCAGCTAGGTGGGCAGAGGGACCTGAGGATCCTGGGTAAAAGCTATACTTGTTAAAGTTTGTTTCAGTCTCTGTCACCTCTTGGGGGCTATAGTCCTGGCTGAGAGTAGCTGCAACAGCTGCAGTTCGGCAGAAGATTTGAGACACTTTGTCTGAATGAATGTTACTAAACTACAGTGTAGAGGTACTTCAGCTGTGAGCTATAATTTTGAGCATTTAAAAAAAAGATATTTATGTAAGTGCTTGTATTTATAACCAATTTAGCAAAAGAGAGCACTGATTTTTGTTCTGTTCCTCGAGGACAAGTTTAAATTTTCAATGCCAATTTTTAATTCTGTGCTATTTTTAAAACTATGTCTATAAAACCTGCACAACTACAAGATGGATTAGAGCTTAGCTGAGACCTTTCCCACTATTTCTGAGAAAGATCTGAGATGATAACACTAAGTGACAGGGTTTTAAAGTAAGTATCACAATATTAGTAGGAATATATTTCCAAAAATTTATATTTAAGGCCAATTAATTCTCAATATTGCATATAAAATAGGCAAACTGTTGCTTGGTGCAGTGATCTCTGCTTCACACCAAACAAAACTTTCCTCACACTTTGGTATTTTATGGTAAACAACATTTTCTCACAATTATTAATTTTGTAATTTGATAGCATTACGCTCACATGATCATGATACGATTCTGCTGAAAGTTGATAAAGTAAAAAATACATATATATTGAGCTAATGCCCAGCCCTAGGAGATACAGCATGAATCCCACTCTGCAATGTTGAACACATTACACACCCATCCATCACCCCGACATCCAAACGCTCACATTTCGCTAAGCTGCATTAAGGGCATCCTTCTTTCTGCACTGGCACTAAAACTTGTCATTAGAAGTGAATCTAATGTGTCCTATTAATATGAACTGAATTCCTTGAGAGACTAGATTGTGTATTCATTAGATACAATTTGAAGAGAAGCAGATTTTTTTCCCCCCTTTTTTAAATCTCTCACCTTTGACATCAGCCTCATCCATCTTCTCATACATTTTTAATACATTGTTGAATAAGTGTTCACAGTATTTGCTATATGAAACTTTTCTTCCCCTCTGGATTTTCTGACCTCTCTTCTGTCCCTCTCCCTCCCACAGTTGCATCGGGTGACCAGCTCGGCCGCGCTGGAGACGGGCATCATGGGAGCACTGGCGTAATGAGGGAGAGGAGGGCAGCCGATGACCCCTACTGGTCCTATTCAGGTGAGCTCTCATTTGTGCGCTGACCAGAGCCCCTCAGTAGGAGGGGAAATGCATTTCTTTGACTTGCTCACCTCTGCTCTACCTTGCCGATCATTTTCCTATTTTTGTCCACCATTTTGCCTGTAATCCTGAATCCGCTCCTCACTTCTGCAGCCTGCAAGGTTGAATTAGGCATTTTAGTATTCATATAATAGTATACCTGTGCTGTATGTTTTCAGTGCTCTTAATGACTGTAATTATACTAATGCACTAGAGAGACAAAAGCAAGGACATTGAACAAAAAAAGTGAGCTGATGTTCAGATTATGTTGTAACCAGCGGTGATTAACAAATAATTAGCCAACTTGATTAAAATGTATGCATTTCTTGTCAGGTTTTTATTAGGAATGCAAGCTGTGCAATGCATAAGAATCCATTTCTGTGCACATAATATAATAAAACCCCATGTAAAAGATTATATGCTGCATTTAGTTGTGCAGTTGGTACAGTGGGCACGTCTCTTCAGCAGATCTACTTTCATATTTACTTTAGTTTTGTATCAGAAGTACAGAGAGCCTCACTGTGCGTGTGCTTCTTTTTAATTCCTGCCTCCGTTATTTATAATATGCCAGTTTTTAATGCCAGAGTAAGTGCTAGTGGGAATTTAGGCTCACCTCCCCCTCTCATTTACCATTCACCTTAACAAATTGCAAAGATGGACGAATATGGCAGCCCACAGTCAGATGTATACTCTAATGGACGATTAATTATGTGCACTTTTATGCTCGTAAGTATTCTCAGAGCAGTATGTTTTTGCATATGTATTTCTGAGTGGTAAAGTTAGGCCGTGTTTTTCAAGTGAAACTGGCAGCTGATGTGGATACTCAGTTCACTGAATGCAGAGGCTGAGTTATCAGCTTTAGAAGGTTGTTTTCAAAGTCTACAAAAAAATTCAGAAAAGCATAGAAGTAAAAATATTTTCTGTTAATAAGGAATGTCAGAATATATATATTTTTTTACTTTAAAAGGTGTATATTTTGCATGTTCATTATATTCAGCAGCTAACATTTTAACTATCCAATCGGAAGCTACTGACATTTTGTTATTAGAGAATTTATGTTATTTTTAAAATGTGACTTTTTTTTGTTCTTAACACTCAGTACACGTGCAGATTAATCCCCAGATTTCTTGTCAACAAAAGTAAAAACTGTACCCTAATTATCTATAATATAGAGCTTAACAATAGCACTTCACAGAACCAAAAGTATTTGAGTTCCTGCTGAGCATGTGATAGGCAGTACTTCCTTATTCCTATCAACCTTTTTTAAAAACGTGTAGTATTTTTGCTATACTCATGCAATTAACTACTGTAGTTCTGCATCCACCCACCCAATATGTCTGGATACTGTAAGGATTACTGTTAAAAATAGGAATCAATGAGTAAATCCTCTTCCTATATGTATGATATTCATACCAAGAGTGTGATATGTCTTAATGTGTTTAGGTAGGAGCATTCAGACCAGGGGATGAGGTTTTTTACTTGGTGGGGAACAGTTCTGATAAGCTCATATGTTCTTTCAGAGCGCCGTTTTGCATTTAGCTCTATACACTCACACCCAAGTGCAAACACAGCCCTCTGTTGGCCAGTGAGCGGCCCCGGTGGGAAATAGAGGTTACGTGCTTTGATCGAGGGCACCTCACTGGAAGAGCTCAGGAAGGGAGGAGCAGAAGTAAAATTATATTTACAGTTTCCAAGGTCCAAAAACACCACCCAGCAAATAACTAACTTGGTCCCTCTGCCGTTGGAGTGCATCATAGCTCTGAAAATTATTTTTACTGATGGAATATTTTGCCTTTCGGTGCTGCTGTTGTGAGCCCAGAATCCTGTGGCTTTAGGCAAGAAAATGGTGCAAATAACAGTGAAAAATGAACTGTGCTTACTTTGGACTTGAGTTTGTTTGGTATTCATGTCACTCCTCATAGTGGTCTTCGTCTCCCCCAGTTGTCTAGCAGAGGCAGTGAAAGAGTGTCTGCTTGGACTATCCAAGCATGATTGCTTTTTCACTATCTGCAAGGTGTGTGGAGCCCATTATGGGAATCGTAATCACTTCAAACATAGTCCTGTTTTCTGGAAGCCTCCAAGAACAGAAACCTTCAATATAAAGTCAACTTAAATCACCTTTTTGCTTATTGATATTCCTATAATGCAACTTATCTGACGATCAGATTGAACTGTTTCAGCTGAACGATGCAACAACATTACGGCAATACCTGCTTGTTGTTTAGACTGACTCGTATCGGGAGTATTAGTCACTCTGCACTTGCTTATTAAGATTATTAAGATTTTGTTTGTTGGTTGAAGTGAAATGGCAGCAGGCCAAGTAAGCCCGAGCATTTCAAAATGTTCCTCACGTGTGTATGTAGACAGTACATATGAATATTCCTTGTGTGTGTATGTGTAAAATCACTCAAAATGGGTTTAACACCCGTAGCAGGGATTTGTCGAGGCTGTAAGCCACTAAGAAATTGATGCACCTTCTCTCTCGTTATCAATTCAGGTTGTACCTGACCGCTTCAGCAATAGTCACACTTGAATATATGGCATTTACTGTGTGAAATAATGTCTTTGCTCTTTTTCCTTTACAGGTTAATGTTGTTTTTTTTTCATTTGTGGTGCAGGTCTTTAATGCAGTTGAGGTAGCAAACCTTTACTATTAAATGCTGCTGGAAAGTGCAGCTGAATTACATTTCTGTCCATCTTCACTGGGCTGTTGTAATCTGAATTCTAAGTGTCATTATGTGCAGATCTTTGATTTTACTCTGCGATTTCTAATTGAAATGAAAATGATATCCTTTGTGTTCTTAGTAGGAGGACCAAACCTCCAGTATAAAACTCCAGCAGGACCCGATCTTGTCTGAATATTCAGGTCAAGTTCTCTCTCACTTTTTAATTAAGACGTCAGGCTTGAGTTGGACTTGGCACATTTCTTTGGTCGATTAAATTTTAGGGCCATATGTTTTTCACTTGACAGACTGTTATGTATGTCTTTGTAAACAGTCTTAGCTGCAGGCTGTTTTAATGCTTATATTGTCTAAGTGTTCTAGGGAAAATATTCAGCTTTGTGTTAATGGTCTGTGTTTGTGTGCAGAGTTGCTGCATGTCAGAGACGGGCTGGTAATGGGGGGAAGATAGGATCTCTTAATGTTTTTTTTTTTTTTTTTAATGTAGGCAGGGTGGACAAAAAATGAACCCTTCTGTTGGGGAACTGGCCGACATGGGTTGATTTTGGACATTCATTTTAGGCCCGTGCAGAGCACTAATTCCTACCAGTGAAGGCAGCTGGCTGATTGTACTGAGAAAAAGGGAAGCATTCAGGGAACGCAGAAATGTCCATTGCTTTGGAAAGGTAATTAGTGGCTAAGGCTGCGAATGGGGGACAGACAAGCGTGCCTTAGCAGCTAAATGGTTATTAAGGGCATTTGCTCTGTGCAAGTGAGTGTAAAAGAAATGCACACAGTAGGGTTAGCCTGAAGCTGGAAGGTACTGGTGCAAGACAGACTCTGGCTCTATGTGCTTCACACTCAAAGACTACATGACATACTGTACAGAGGAGCTTATCACCTATTGTTTCACACAGACTTTCCACACCCTTTCCCCCCCGTGTATCCGGCAGTCTACAGACGTCTCTGTGAGAGAGCTGTTGAAGAAGAATGTGCAACAATACCACAGAAACTGGAGCAAACAGAACAACAATGTAGAAAATTATTTAAACCCCAAACATTGCTCAGATTAGATTTTTCAGTTGTGAAGGTTAAATGTTCAGTATATGTTGTAATAATGGTGGGAAAATAAACATTTTCCACATGATTATTGAGTTTATACTATGCTCATGCCACTTAAGTTATTTGGAGATATACAGTATAACACAATGATTTGAGTTTTTCATTACCAAATTATATTTATGTCATCACTATCTGGGTACTTCTGTATTTTTCAGAATAAGAAACACAGCTAAGCCACATTAGTTCAATACACCGACAATGAGGCACACAGTGCAATGAGAGCTCTTATCTTTCCATGACATGTCACCTTGCTGTGTGCGCTGGTTATGAACCTTGATGTAAGTAGCCTCAAAACCCACGGTCTGAAATTTGATTAAAAGTTATTTAAGGAGTGTTCTCACTCTCTCTCTCTCTCTCTCTCTCTCTCTCTCTCTCTCTCTCTGTCTATGTGTGTGCGTAAATGTGTGCATGCATGCATGTGTGCGTGCATACGTGTGTGTGCGCGCGCGCCGAGGCATTTTTCATAAGAGGGATGATATCATACTCACCACAAGACTCCCACAGGAACAGGGCTATGCATCATTTTTCCCCTTTTTATATCTCTGCAGGTTTTCACATCGTCTCTGTTAGTTTCTCTGGCTTCCTTTTATCAGTAGTTTTATGGTTTGGGCCAATATATGCAGTAGTTTGCTTTTGATTGCACTCTTGTTGATTTATTGTTCTAGTTTAATTACAGCACAACAGTTGGAGTACCTTAATGTGCATTTGCAGAAGCATTATGTCTGATCCCCTGTAACAGTGTGTAGAATGAAAAACAAAAAAGAAAAGCAAAGCAATGAAATAACGGCATTAGATGTAGAAAAATATAGATTTAACACCCCAAAGGTAGTCGTTGACTTTCATTTTCACTGCATTATGAGATTTTAGCAAGTCCCTAAATTACCTCACGTGTCATTCCAGACTGATATGAAGCTTGTCAGTGAAAAGATGCATGTTCTTGCTCTGCTCACAGTAAGAACTCACGGTTTTGGTTTTTTAAAAAAGCTAACTGTTTGTATTTAAGAGAATTAAAAATGAGTGAGGAGCACATGTTACAGTAGCCCAAATCCTTCAGATGATATGGTAGTCTGCCTTCACAAATGAATAATATAGCTATTAAAACACTGCATTTCATCACATTTATAACTTACTACTAGCTCAGTGCTTCATATGGATAGAGCCTCCAGTGTGTGTTTTTCATCCAGCAGTCATGGGATGTTTGGATGGAAGCCACTCTGACAAGCTGTTGTAGCCACTGAAAGAGCCTGCGATTGTCTGATATGTGTGGATTATATTTCCCCTCAGCCTGACTGTTTTATTCCACTTCACTGAGGTTGCCTGTGATCATTAGCAATCTTTCCACTCATGTCTCACATAATGAAGTGAATGAAGTCATTTTCAATCAATTGCTATGTTGATCCAACTTAATTAGTACTTTAGAGGATACAAAACAAGATTAGGTAACTCACTGTTCTTGATTGCCAGGGCTGTTTGTTTTGGCTTTGAATTAACCCTCAATTCTACTTCTGCACACTCTTTTCTTTAGCTTCTAAATGTAGTCCTGTACTACTTCAGATGTGTCACATTTTTCTCTCTTAATTTTTTTTGGTAAAAATGTGGCTAAAAAAGACACAGATTATGTACTCCCAGCTTTTAAGATAAACTTGTCAATCATAAATTATTCTGCAGGACCACAAATGATCTCATTAATATAAATCTTATTTAAGGACACAGTCATTTGAGCAAATACATAGAATTTCAGAGCAGAGTTTTTGGGTTGATTTCAAAATATGTCTATGCCTTTCAGATTGGTTAGTTGGGTTTGACATGTTAAACCCTATGATTCATGTAACCTTAAATTAGCTGGGTGCCTGTGAAGCCAGTGCACTTTGTCTCTTGTGGCTTGACACCCCCCTACAAAGACTGGAGGGAAAAGAGCAATGCCATGTTGTCATGGTGCCCAATAGAAGGAGCTCTGCCTCCTGGAGGTAATGAATCGAGAGGAGGATTGCTCCCGGTAGACCTCCGTGTATGAGGAGCACTTGACTTTAAAGCAAAGCTCCCTGACTACACTGCTGTACAGAGGGTAAAGATGGAAGGTAAAGTACAGGCCATTACATACAGGGATTCGGGGACATAGCGCTCAGGGATTAAGCTAAAAAAAAAACCACACATGCTTTTTCTGATAAGAATGATAGAGGTGATTTTTACAAGAGCTCCAGAGATCTCGCCATGCTCTCATTGATGGAATCTGATTTATTGTAAATAATGGTGTTTTGGCCCTGATTGTTTTGAGACAATCATATAATGGATATTAAAGCCATTGTGGGATTTGTTTTGTAGCATGAATCATGATACACAGTTTTTGTTTTCCCAATTAACACGGCAGGGCAACTGTTAAATCAGATTTCTGCCAGAATGAAATACTTAAAATGGCACCTGAAAATCACACCGAATTTAATTTCCAATTATCGTGCAGTCCAATGACATTACCATCAATTAGACAATATGTTACGCAGTATTCCAAACAAAGTGACCCTAAGTAATATCACTCCCAGAAGAGGGTGTTCCAGTTATCATAATGCTTTTGCATTACCCAGAAAAAAAATATATACATTAGTAAGTCCTCAGGCAAACATATGCTAATGTCAGTGCTTGAAACAGAATCTTCATATTGGTTCAGGGAGGATGCTGCAGTAGCTTTCTGCTTCTATCTGTCATCTGATCACTATGCACACCAACCACTAGTCTATTCAAATGACAAAACCTTTAGCTGATTCTTGCTTCACTAACTGCTGTGCCCCCATTTGCTGCTCAGTAAGGCTGTGCCTCTACCTCCCCAACCTCCACCTGCTAAATACGATCTAGTTAAGCCTTTAAAGTATTTTGTTTTCCTGCTCTGTTCTATTACTAGGATTGTGCTTATCCCCAAAGGGGCTGTAGATTGCATTGTTTCTGACGTGTCATTCCCAGTGACATCAGCAGTAAATTCTTATCAAGCAAATTTATTTTTATAGCAGCTACAAAGAGTGTAGCGTTGCCAAATCGCCATTTGGAAGCCCATTAAATGTTGTGTTTTAGGATTTTCTCCTAAACACAATAGTAACTCACAAAATATTTTGAATTACTGTTTTACTACATGCTATAAAATACTCAATCGACCAGTTAGAGCAACTCTTCTCAGAGCCTGAGGGCAACACCTACTGACAGGGTATGACATGCATCAAAACACCTGCATCTGTTGTTTTCTATGTAAGCCTGCACAACGGCGGCATCTTGACAAACGTCATTGCCAGTTGACGCATGTGAGCTGTTCAGAAAAGCAGCCGTTTTTTCCACTTTCTGTCCCCGGATTGACACATGGGGCACTGGTGCATGCCACCGGCATCTGTTGGCTCTGTACTATATAACACAACCTGTCTGTGTTTCATTTATGTGGCCCCCTTTTACTTTATTTTGACTATATAAACAGTGTCCAGCTACAGTCTCGAAACCTGTATGAAAACCTTACGACCTTTTGAACTTTGTTTTGCTCATGGTGTAACATTCCTCTACTGCCTCCCGTAGCCACAGTGCTCTCTGGACTTGATTAATTTCCTGTTCCTGTGAGAACAGAGAGATTCATCTGTCTTGCACCCTGCATTTATAGTCCCAGCCATTCTCTGTGATGATGGAAGTTTAACACAACATCATCTATATTCCTCCAGTCTTGCTGATGTGTTGTATCAACCTATAGTTGTACCTGCACTCATTTTCTGAGAAAATGAGAGGTGCAGGAGCACTAATTATTAAAAATGAATTTTCCTGGGGCCCAAGCCGACTCATTATTCATCTTGGTTATTGCTAGCAGTTTGGATCAGCCTTCGTGTGCCAGAATTGGTCCATTTGTCTCTGTCAGGGGTGGGCCCTTGACAGATGTGCCAATATGGCTGCCGAAGTTCTGTGCTGGGGGAGAGGCATCTTAATTCTCCATGATGTATCACACTGGCAGCAACCAATTTAGCAGAATTGAGCTCCAAATCATCTTACTTCCCACTGCCTCCCACAATCTGTTTCCTTTCTCTAGATGAGGTAAATATATTAAGGACAGAAATAAATTAGGGATTCCCGCGCCCTGAGCTAATACTGTATCAGTGAGTTTTAGTTGGAGATGAGTGTTTGTATTGTCACATTGGCATGTCCAGAGAACAGCATCCTGGGCCTGTGCCACCAGGATACATAAAGCCAGGCCCCAATGCACAGCAACTATGATAAATGCAGCCAAATTTTCTGTTTTCCCTGTTTAGGGCAGATTGATGTGCTGGACCGACAGGTTTGTTGTGTAAACCTAATTAATTAAATTTCAGGTGTCACATGGTGTTGGTGTGCCTGGTGGCAGCATATTAGGCCTAGTTGGTGGCTCTTGTCCAACATAATGGATGTGGTCATGCTCGGCCTGCTGGGACTGCAATATTGGGGAAGTGTGAGATTGCCAGCCCACAGGTTTTTCCTCTCTAATGTGGTTATGCTGATGAGCTGGAATGAGCTAGCTAGCAGATCAGCAAATTTTTAAACTCATAATCATGATGACTTACTTTGTAATGAGTACACGCACCCCCAGAGGTGAGGAGGTAACTGTAGGGGGCAAGGCCGTAATAGTGGCATAATGGCACAATGCTGGGAGATGTGAAATGCCTCACTTGAATTATAAAACAATGTTTGATTGATGATCATATGCTCAAATGCGGCGAGGTGTGTTAGCATAAAATCGTACTTAAACCTTCAAACCACTGAGTAGTAACTGTATAGAAGCAATTGATGGCATTTAGTACTGCATCACCTCTAGATCACCGGCTTTCCCGGCCTTGTTAGATCCCGTGCTACTATCTGTAGTTTACTGAATTACACCGCTAACTATTGATTTCTGTCCGGATTCTAAATTATAAGGACACTTGCTGTGTAAACATGTGGCCATTGTCCCTGCTTCGCTTGCAGAACAAGTGCAACGTAGAAGAATAATGGCTGCTGAGGGGCTGAGCTGAGCTTAGAGAGGGCAATAGCTCAGAGTATTTCATGCCTTTTTTTCCTACAGTGTTATTTTGTGGGCTAATGGTGCCTGTGGAGTGGGTGATGTGATTTGGTTTAAAAAACAAAGAACAAAAAGCTGTTCTCTGTAATCAAAGTATGTTGAATAGCGGCTTTTATACTGGTAAATATTGTGTTGATAATTTGGTTTATCAGTCACAATTACTATAGTTTTAAGTTAAAAAAAAAAGAAAACTCTGAAGACAGCCCACACACTGCCACTATGAGAACTGGAACACCAGACACTAGACATAATCTTTCTGCAAACTCAGTGACATTTATGTTAATTTAGGGCGATCCAGCTCCATATTCTCGCTGTAGCAGGTAGAACGAAGATCACTCAGGCCTGTCATCCTTTGTCTTGTAGAGTCTCATGACTCATTTAAGCGGGAAACTCATATACCTGCCAGGGGTAATAAATAATGTAGATGTATCATGAAATTATTGGGGTAGAAGCTGTTCCTTGCATTCTAAAATGTGTGGTGGTCTTAACCTTCTGTGCATTACGCAAGCATCCTCACTGATTTTCAGATATTATTTTCTGTTTTTTTATGCTAAAGCTGGGAAAAATTATACTTTTTATCCAGCAACAGTAGGCAGGATTTATAAATGGACCTTTGATCAAAAATGAACAAAAATAATCCTCCTGCTGAAAAATCTTTGTGTGCTAATGTTCAGGTTTTTAAAAAATATGAAGAGAGCAATGTCTCCATTATTTCCTTTTAAAAAAATACATTTTTAGACGTAAGCACCAGAAGGAAACTTTTGAAGCCAGGGGTTAAAAGACCACTTTGTCAGTCATCCACGTGCACACCACTGCTTTCGCAATTTCAGCCATTAGCTGCTTTGGTAACATCACCAAGCCTATATTTTCAATCACTTAGTTGCCACTTATATAAGCTGAACTTTGATTTTAGTGTGTGTGTCTGTAGGCGTAGTAAATTTGTAGCAGACGGAGTCAGGGGAGGGGAGTTGAGAATTTCGATTTGTAATTTTACAGAGAACTTTTAATTTGTATTTTTATGTCTATACCACATAGAGACCTACCTAGAGCAGCGGCTTTAATTATGAAATGAATTTAAACACACTTCACCAGCATTCACCCCTCCTCTGGAATACATGTTCTTTTTTCTCTATGAGAGCTTCCTCCTCCCCTCTGTCCTTTAATGTCCCTCCTCATCCATCTTTCTGTAATGCTGGCCACATCTCAATTCTGAGCAGGGGGGTTTGCATGTGGATGATATGGGGGTAGTGGGGAGGGTGAGACGCGTGCTGGATTAAGGCTGGATTTAAAATGGCTGCTCGCTGTGCTTAGCTCAGCACTCATCTGGGGGATGTGGTCATGTGCTATCTTGTGATTTGTGGCCTAATTAGTGGTTTTGGGGTACCCAAGGCTAAAAAACCTGTGCCGTTTCTCTCTCTCTCTCTCTTGGCCGCCTTCAGTTTTCGCTTCCTCCACTCCCTTCCCTCTCTGCATTTACTGACTGACACATGTATCCACATATGCGAGCTCACTCTCCCACTCTTAAGCTGTGAAAATACAGCCAAAGGATGACTGTGAAACCATGTGAACAAGCTGCAGACGTGAGGGTTTAGCTGTGCGGATAGAGGCCTCTCTGTACAGCCTATTTATCATCATCTGCTGGAGTAAATAAATACATGTCTGTTTAGTTCAGGTCAAAGTGCACAGGTGCAAGTCATGAGGGTAATTTAGCTGAAGCCAGTGTTTTCCTCCACCAAGAAGGTTACATTGAGGTGACCTCTGGCTGTCTGTTTTAGTCTGTTACTAACATATCTCACACTAATTGTTAGATTGGCTTGGACTTGGTTGTGTTCAGCTGTGATCTCTTCAGAGAGTTCACGCAACAAAGAAGAAGGCACTTATTAAATGTAGAGACCTTGGGACCTTTCCTGTACAATCACTGTCATCTAAACACTCTACACAACCGTTCTACTGTATTAATTATCCAGGACACTGTTGATTACAGCTGTATGTGAAAGTTTTGCCACCTCTGGGCAAGTTACTGTCGATTTTTGAACCGATAGAGATGTAAATACAACCCCTGCAGTAAACACTCATCAAAAATAAATCTTTCCTCACATGTTAAAGCTCTTATGGACTTAAAACATAGAGAAAAAAAAAACTGAAACAGGAATTGTGGCAAGAGCAAAAGTTTTGGGCATAGGGGTGGAAATATTCTGCTTTTGGGGTTGTGAACTACTACCATGAACTACTTAACGTAACACGAGCCGAAGCCCTCACAGCCCCTCCTGACTTGAACATCATTGGAAAAAATGATTAAAAATTAAAAGTGATTAAAAATTAAAAATGCTGTGTGTAAGACAGCATAAAATATCTCACAACTTGAAGTGATCTGCAAGGAATAGCGGGTGAAAAATAGAAAGACTCTTGAGAGCTGCGATGTCCACCAAACATGGGGGCTACTAAACACTGACTTAGTTGGGTGCCCGAATGATTATTGTTTATGTTTTTCAAGTCTATAAGTTCTTGAAATAAAAAGTAATCGTACGTTTACATTAACTCTGGAGATAATTAGGACTAGATTAGGACTAGATCATTAGGTTCTCACTCTGTTACATGGCTTCATGTTTTTGCTTTGCCTTACTACTAATACTGGTGCAACTTCTTCTAGTGTGGTAGTCATAGTAGGCAGCAAAAGTCATAGTAACATCTCTCTGTTGGCTCCCTGTCATTTAATTGTTGCTTTACCTTCCTTTGTCAGTGAATCTATGCCCTAGCATGAGAATATATGTGCACATTTGTGTATTTCTGTTTTGGGTAGCAGAATATCTCATAAGCCTTTGGGAGATAATTACAAGGTCAGTGCATGGATCTCTGTATCAGTCCCAGACAGTTTGTGTACATGTTATTTGCAGAGCTGATCTCCGCTTTTGTGAGGAAAGACAAAAATCAGATTTTGCACAATGTCCACGATTTCATTCACGGCCTGTAACTAGTATAGAAAACTATGACTAATATTAGAGACAAGTTGTGTCCTCCACACATTTTGTAAAGAAGATATATGAGCTATACAGTATGACTTCAACTGCCATGCCACACTTGAGACATTTTGGAGGAGATAAGCTTCTATATTTTGGTCAATTTGAGGAGGATTATTGAGGCATTTGCTGGTTTTCACAGTGTAAAATTGGCACTGTAAGACCAAACACTTAAAATAGCAGCTCTGGTAAAAGAACATGAACAAGCTAGCAAAATAAAATTCGAGATAACATGTCATCTGAGAGTTCACTGTGTGGGTGGAGATCTTTCACCTCCACCTGCTGACTGTGGATAATGGTCTGCTTAGTGGTGACCTCATGCTGTGGGGTTATCCTGACGCCATGACAGGCAGGTAAGTGAGAGGCCTCTGTGTGTCTCACAACCTGCGTCCCCCGGGAGACAGCAGTCTGTCTGTCTCCTTATGCTTGCCCTGGTTTATCGCTCTGCAGTGACCCACAGTCAACTCATCCTCCTGCCGCTATGTCCCTCAGTCCCGGAGATGAGGGCCCTCTGGCAGGCATCTACCGCTGCTCCTTCTGCCCTCACATCTCTGATGGCCAGCTGCTTAATGCGAGAATGATGACACAATCGGTTCTGTAATCTTCAGGATGTGTTTGGCATTTTTAGCCACGCTAGCTGCATTGCTCTAGGGATGGCAATGACGGTTCATCTCTTGCTCCACCGCTTTGGTCCAGACTGAAATATCTCAAGGTCTTTTGGATGGATTGCCATGAAATTTTGTACAGATGTGCATGTTTCCCAGAGGATGTGTCCTAATGACTTTGGGGATCCCTTGACTTTTCCTCTGAAGCCACCATGAGATTCATTGGTATTTGTAAATTTGATACACACATTCATGTTCCCCCAGGAGGAATTGTAATTACTTCGTGATCCCTAAACATTTCATCTAGTGCCATTACTAGGTCAAAACTTTGTGTATGTGTCCAGTACTTTGGTTTGTGACTAAATACCTTTAAGACTTATGGTATCCCCATCAGATTCAGCTGTGCTTTGTTTTGTGCTAATTCGCAAATGTGCTAAAATGAATTGGTGAGCATGGTAAACATTGTACCAGCTTAATATCAGCATGTTAGCCTTGCCCCTTTGAGCATTTTGGCATGCTGACATTATCATTTAGCTCAAAGCGCCACAAAGTGCAGCTTCACAGAGCTGCTGCCATGGCTGCAAACTCTTCTCTTGCAATATGCAGCAGTCCTTTTGCAGCTGACATAAATAGAGGTGAAGATAGTGGGATTTGAAGTCACATGTACAATGTCATTGTACATAAACCAACAGAAAGAAAAAAAAATGCCCTTAGAGGAAGAAACATCATGTCTAAAAAAGCAAAATTAGCCTTATTGATGTGTTAATATATTGACCTTGACTGTTGTTTTTCAATCCTCCATAAACAAACATGCACTTAAAGCTGACACGAGACAAGAGCAACATCCCCTCCAGGACTGTGTCGCCTCTTATATGCAATTGGACTAAAATGATGTAGACTGACGAGCCAGCATTATCATCATTAAAGTTCTGCACTCTCACTAGTGGGTTGAGAAAGTGGTCACAGTGTGCCTTCTCTAATAGTCAGGTGCAGAAGCCATAGCTTAGTGGAAGTTCCTAGAGCCAAAGACGAGATAATTAAACTAATGGATGAAGCTGCATAAATGTAATATGAGGGTATGACAGTTCATAAAGGGGTGAAGGCTTAGAGTGAGATAAGGTGTTCTCTGAAAAGAAGTGTAACAATAGGAATAGATGAATAGAGATGGATTCGCTTATATTTTTGTGGCGTGTGTGTGTATGTGTGTTGGTGTGCAGCTTAAACACACCAACCATGATAGACCATGATTAGTTCACTTTAAAGAAATAGGTTTATAACAATCCTGATTTCTGAGGGCCAGCACTAGCACTGAAACATATTGTATTGCATATTATTTATTTCAGCCTCAGTGTATCATTTACATTTTAAAAGCCCCCTGACTTGCTTAACTACTTAAATACTCACTAATTATCCCTTAATATAAATTTGACCGTGATTTGAATACAATCCCTATTTTCTGATATTAAAATGTCCATCACACGCAGCTGCAGGACATTCATGAGTGCTGAGGTTAGCTTCTGTGTTTCCGACAGTTAGCTGATATGAAACAGTTGCCCTTGGACAAAGCGGAGTAATGTAGCGTCACTAATCAGTGTTTCACTTTGCGGCTCTACAGAGGAGATCTGTGTTCTGCTCGACAGAGTGCTCACCTCTCTCTCCTGTTTACAATTAGCAAGAGGTTTCCTTTCATGGATGCAGTGTTGGATTGGTGTCAGTGTGCACTGATACACAGAGAGGGCGAAACCCAGAGAGAGAAAACATTTAGTGTTTCCTGCTGTATGGGAAAAACAACTTTTTAAATGAGCGGGAAAAGCAACTATGAACTTTGAAGGAAAGGATTTTCATTTACTTGCTCATTAGCCAGACAAACATAAGGTTTGTAATCCCCAAATAAATGAAGTAAATTAGCTGGAAGTGTCTGAAAAGACATCTTCTACATCAAACATGGTCCTTTTGAGTTTCTGGGATGAAACTCATTTGAGTTGGATCAAAATGAAAAATATCTCTGCAGAGGAGACTATTTGTTGGACAAACTAAAATTTAAAGCCTAAGAGTTTTTGAAACAGCTGTTACTGGGAAAGTACAAATCATGAACAGAGAACATGGATCCAGGATACAATACATTTGAGACATTAAGGTTTCATTCTGTAGATGGTTATGGGTTATCCCTTACCTTGGCTGCCATTTTCAAACAGATTTAAATATGGGGCACTTAGTACGATTGAGATGGTTATGAAAGACATTTTATATAATTTGGCTACTGTTGATCATTGTTGGAATAAAAGTAAAGTAAGGCTATAGATAAAAAAACAATTATTGATACCGTAAGGTATAGCCACAGAGCGCAGATTCATAATTAATGTAAGGTACATAATGACCTAAACTTTGACATCCTAAGATTTGATTAATTTTACATGAGCAGCCAAAGCAATGACACTGCTTTCAGTCCCATACCTCTATTATATACCCATGATACTGGATTCCATTACATTACAGCATCATAACAATGCCTTCATGCACGATTAAATTGCATAACTAGATGTTTGAATATATCCTCTTAGCTAAAAATGAAATCAGCCTTATCAGTGCAGTTGTCCACAAGGTATACAACATTTAGGCAGTTTATTTTTGTCCCAAATGGAATTACTGGTCAGTTATTTACTACTGCTCTTTGATAATTTGATTACATAAATGGAGCTTTGTTTGATGCTTTGTATGCTGCCAGAGATGCTGAGCTTATTTGTGTGGAGATCATCTTTTGACACGGTGAATGCACAAAAATAATGAACAAAAACGTCTACTTAAAACACTACAATTTTTGTAACAAACGTTCAAATTGTCGAGTAGTCTCAATTCAAACACTGATCAGATTTAATCCACAACTAAGGGGCCTGACACACCAGAGCTGGCTTCAAAGAACTAGTGCCAGCAAAGGCTGACTGATCAGTTTGTGTCACCTCACATCTTACATTTAACAAGTTGCTCTTACACACACACACACACACACACACACACGCAAAAAAAATACAGAAATCCTTTTTCATGATTAAAGCTTTATTTACACTGTTGACACTGGCTGTTTTGACAACACAGTGAAACTGAATATAAATCACAAATTAGATCAACACAAACTAACTACTTGAATCATAAATGAAATATTGTCAACACTTAAAATTGCATCCTGTTCCTCAACAAATGACCAAACAACAAAATACAAAAGATTAAACATAATAATTCTGCACTACTTGCAGGCTTCGCTGGTGGACATAAACATGAAGAGACTAAACATGTGGGGCACTTACAGCCTAACCCATTCCTGTATCTACAAAAAAAAGGCTGCAGCTTACAAATGCTCATTATCAAGCAAAAATAAATAAAATGTGATGCTCCCATCTGCTGTCGACAGGTGTTGGTTTTACTGGCTTCTATGAAAGAAAATGAGCTGAGGAAAATCAGAAATGGGAAAATTGACATAGTCATGGATGATGTGTGTGAGCTGTCTGTTCTCTGTAACTCTTTGCTGATCAAAACGTGTTAGACAATTTTTTTGCAAAAGATAATAGTGGACTAGGGGGGAATGGTAAAACAGGAAGCAGCCACAGTAAACTGGTTAGGCTCACTGGTTAGTATCAGGGCCGGACTCTAGCCAACAGTAGCATAAGACCATTTATATCTTAGAGAGCACATAATGTCTAGATGAAGATGAAAATACAGTGGTAATTTCATGGTATGTGGTAGCTAGTGAAAATTAGTTTTGCCTTTTTAAATAAAGGGTATGAAAGCTGAATTTCTCAGTCAGAAGAAACATCCACATAGCAAGAATTGCTGTTGTTTTTGCTCCCCTCAACATCATGTGAAAGCAGCATGCAGACTCTGGGTGCTCAGGGACAATGTGTCCCATCCCTTTTTTGAAATTATTATTTTTTTGCTTCTTTAACTTTCACCTAGTGTTAAATTTTTAAAGTGAGTTGTACACTGTTCAGTAGAAATGTCACTTAGAAGTTGCTGTAGCTTCAAAATCATGATGCTGAAAGTTTAGTCAAGAAAGTAGACTGTTTACACAGGGCTGTCACGCATTGAGACTTGAGACTCACAGAGTGGACTCTAAGGGCACACCTGTTTCTCAGCTTTGAAAAGTTGATATCAGAGTTAAGCTCATTATTTTGTGGACATAAGCGCAGACGTAACAGTCTACAGCTGTTTGATCTGACAGAGTGAGCTGTCCACCTGCTGCTGCTGCTTCCTCTCCTCCAATCACCTGCATCGCCCGTCGCGGAGCAGCAGCTGTGCCGTGAGGCGGATCGGACGGACGGGGACGCGGAGAGAGTGATGGCCCACAAACTGCCCCCATCTCCTCTTTCTCCAGTATGCTTCATAAGTTGGTTGTGTAACACTTATTGTATTCAAGAATAGAGGTGAGAAACTCAGAAAGACTCTTAACGGCGCCTGAGGGTAGGGTATTGACTTATTCTGGGTGTTGGGCGATACACTCATATACATACTGCAGGATCAAGCCAGGTTCGGGCATCAAATATATTTTAAATATATATTAAATATTAATTATGTTAAGATTAAAAGGTTTATCAGACAGTAGCACACTAACTACTTGGACAATACCAGTTAATGAGAATAAATGGAGCATTTTTAGATTTCTGTCAGATTCACTGCGTGCTGATCATCCAGAGATCCCTTCAGAAGAAAAGATTCTGAGGCATTTGTTGGCATGTTGGCCCCCTGCCATGTTAAAGGGGAAGCCGTTAAAGTTTTTGAATTGTAGAGGAAGCTCTTCCTCATGGGACAGAATGTATTTCTGTCCCTCTTTTTCTTTACACAAGGTCCTGGAGATTATTTTTACAGACTAGGGGATGTTGTACTTATGCAGCGGCCAACACCCAAGAACAGGAAGCCACAGTTTCTATGAAAGTCCACGAGATGGAAGCAGATAGCGCCAAGGGAAAACAATATTTTGGCTGGGGCTCATTCTGGTGGCCAATTAGACCCCAATGCCTGTATGATTTACCACTTCCTCTACCTGCTTTTATGTGTTTGGGGCTACTGTGCGGAACAAAATGACCCCTGATTAAAGATTGAGCTCAGGCTCTGAGACAGCCGTGGCGCCATTCTTATCAGATGCCTACTTCTCAGAACTCAGCAAGACCACCTGAAATCAATGGTTGTATAGTCTGCCACGCTGACATACTCAGAGACAGTGGGCATATTTACACTGATTGTGGTGCTACTTTTACTTTGGGATGCAGTTTTCCTAAAGGTCTCATATAGGCACCTAATCAGCTACACAGTATTCGATCTCTTCGCTGTGCTTGATACAGAAATGTGTTAAAAATAAAGAGTTATTGATTCCCATTATTAATTTCTAAAAGGCAGTCAACAAATTAAATTATGATTTACATTATTTAAGTAAACAGCTTGAAATATAAGTGTAATTTATGTGTATTTAAGGATTTTAAGGGTCCTTTGTCTTTACTTACTGAGACGCATTGTACTGTACATGCAGAGAGACGGATGGATTGTTTGTCTTTTCCTCCACCCTCTCCTGCAGACATGGGCCGGAAGCAAAGCCCTGATCTTGAATGGCCGGGTGGAGTGAGGGGTATGAGGTCACACTGTTAATTGCGTAATGAAACATGTCTGGGTTAAGATAACGCCTCAAAGGAACCGTTACGTAACATAAAATCTGAACCGACTTAAATTTGATTAAGATGTACAGTGCAGTCAGACAGTATTAGAACAGTGATACGTTTTTCCTTTGTTTGGGCTGGGTGTTAAAGCACATTGGGTTGAAATTTAACAGTTACTGTCAGCTTTAAGTGCTGACTTTTCTGCTGGATGTTTAGGGGTGTCCGTGTCAGGGTGAACAGTGTAGGACTTGGTAGCTCTTGGCGCGAATAATCCATCAACTTTAGGATGGGGGAGTAGAACAATGGTCTTAAATGAACAGGCTGACAACCAAGGAGGTTTTTATGGGCAAGCAGTTGAGTGCTCTTGACTGGCCAAATCATCCAAATGAGCATGCAGTTCACTTGCTGATGACCAGACTGAAGACAAAAAGCCACTAAAACCAGTAAGAAGTGAATGATGACTGTTATGCATGGTCTGGCAGAGCATCGCCAGGGAGGATACCAAGTGTCTGCTGATTGTCTACGGATTACATATTTTAGGCAGCCACTGATTGCAGAAGGATTTGCAGACAAATACCAAAAATTTACATTAACTTGTCCCATTAGTTTTTATCTCTTTAAATTCAGATAACTGTGTTCTGAAACTGCTACAGTTGATACAGTTCCCCTGATGGGATTCTAACACCCTTAAATTAGAACTGAGAATCAGCCTTTTAACCTCATAGTTATTGTTTCATTTGAAGCCCACTGTGCTGGAGGACATAAAATGTTTGCTCTTAGGATGATAATCTCCCTTTTAGCTTCTTTGTAGTAACTGGAAGTATACTAATGCTTAAAAAGATGCTGTTTGGTTGAATTATTCAAGTAGTGAGAATTAAGTACCATACCAGCAAATTCTCCTGTGTTTCTCAGGTTTTTTTGCCATATTTGCCCTTTACAGACGTGCTCCAGTTTTGGTGTGTCTTCCATAAACCCATAAAGGAATCAAATAAAATCAACATTAACGTCTCTGTTTGCTTGACAGACAAAGGCTCCAGATTAGATTGTTTAACTTGCGTCATACACCACACTATCTGTGTTCACTGCAAACTGCTCACTCCAAGGTGGGAAAAAAAAGACATCTCTGTGTTGGGTGATCGTTGTGTGCTCGCTGGTGCCAGTTAGTGTCAGTTTGTCTAACATGTCACAGAAAGATAGTGGTTCCCTACAAGAGCGTAGAATACAAAGTACTCCTCCTGCTGGGTCGTATCTAGGCTTTACTTGTGTCATCATTTGTTCTCTTGTAGTCATGAGGACATCTACAGCATTTCAAGTTTTTTGTATTGTGCTGCAGTAAATGTGGTTTTGTACAGAGTGTCGGGGTAATAAGGTTCAAAATCGTTACCAGTGTAGTGACTTTCTGGCAGATTTGGTGACATTTAAGAGTCACGTGGTGACTTTTTTCAAGAAAGTGCCAGACTCTTCTCTCTTGGAGAGACAATATCTCTATCTTCTGTTTCTGTCTGGACTGTGCTCAGGAGAGCAGCACCACATTAATTTTACCAATCTGCAGCAAACGTGAATGAACTGTGAATGTGCTTACAAAGCAACCAATCACTGATCCCTGTTGTTTGGCTGGGGTACTTCTAAACTTCTAAATTAGTATGAATTATTTAACTTTTAAGTGGACTCTTATTCTTTTTTGAAATAAAATCTTTTATATAAATAGTTATGTGATGATTTCACGAATATGTAAATCAGCACATGATCTAAGTGTAGTGCTTTAGCCACTTTCCAACATTGAGGCTGAAATTCTTTTTTAAAATCTCTGTCTCACTGTGGGAAAGGTTCTGTCTCTCCACGAACAGATTGGTGAGACGTGTGAATGGGTTTTCACTGAGCCTTTTCCCACCATAACTCCATGTTATGGCCTCATCACATTCTAGGTTGTGATTATTAACTTCTCTGGAGATAAGACATTTAACCTCTGCTCATCGCTTTAGAACATTTGGCTTCAGTCCTGCTAATTGGTCATTAGATTGCCATGAAATGCTTGAGAGAAACTGCCAGAAGAAAAAAAGATTTTTCTTGACATTGGTTTACTTTATTGCCTCTAAGAAGACCCCCCAACATCTGATTCTTTTTTGGTAAAGTTGTGGGAGCTTGTACCAATTTCTGAAAAAGCAGAAATTGCAAAGCTTAAAAAGTTGAGTTAAATCTAAAACGCTCCGTGTCTAATGTAGTGGCAGAAAGCTTGTTTGTGCTTGAAGATTGTTACTGTACAAGAAATTAATTTGGCCTACAACCTCTATGGCAAGCAGACAGCAGCACAGTACAGCTTTTGGTTGCATGTGCTAGAGGCATAGCGGTGACTGTAGCTGTAGGGGATGATAGATGAATTCAGATCTTGCAGACTAATAAAACAGATTAATATCTAAGTGAAGTACCACTTCTGACCACCCCAATAAGCAGTCAGAGGCCCGGAAATCTGGCTCATAATTTAAACTGAAAGGACAGAATAAGTTAACAAAACTTGTGTCTTATCGTATCAGTCATCACCAAAATCTAAAGTAACTGGCTCCTTGTTATATAAAAACCAATTTGAACTTATGTAACATGGGTCAGTAAGTGACCCGCAGAATCAGCAAAAGGGAGTGCAACTTCAAAATGACTGTAGTGGAGTTTCATTTTGATGGTTGCGATAGGAGAGGATTATTGATGATCCATTGGCTCTGATGATTCATTGGATCTTGTCTGCTTTTTATGTCACTTGGGCTTTGGCATAACACTTGGGGTGAAAGTAGTTATCTTATCTGAACCCCCTGCCAGCTATCTCCCAGAGCAGCGAGACCTTTAATCACCTGTCACAGCTGCTGTCTGCAGCTGAAACTCCAAGGAAGCTGATACTGTAGTTCTGGATGGTATAGAATGATGGCAAGTTACAACTATAGGGCAAGTTTTTATTATATTTATCAAATGCAATAGAACTGTCATCGGTCTGTAAACAAGAAAGGTGTTGTTTGACAGACAAAAGGCTAAAATATGTAAAGAAGTACACTGTAAAGCAGTTATTGTGGCCTGTAATGTTTCTTATGCCCCTTTTGATTTTTCCTGTTTGTTTTTTTAAATCAAAATCTTTTTGTGTATGAGAACAACTTCGCTCACTTTGATTCTGGCAGCAGTTTTAATAATTAACCAACATGCATGTAAATTCTGCTACTTGATCAATAATGTCTGGAGGCATGTGTTGGCCCAACTGAAGGAGCAACTATGTTCTAACAGCCTATTCTGACCCACAGCTTTTTACTCTCTCCCCTGACTGATTCCAGGATTTAGGGGGTGTAGGAAGACAATTACTCCTGTGGCGTAGCTACACATTTTGATTTCTTCATCTCTATTCTTTGGTTTGTTAGATATCTGTATTTTTGTTTGTTGAAACTGGTGTCTCATCAGCATACACCAAGAAAACTGTTTATGTTAAAACACGTACACGTTTCATACTTTAGCAGCAGCGTGGGGCTCGTAGCCCACATTAAATTCCACCTTTAACACACTTGAACCCTCTGCCTTTGAATGCAGCATGATATTACGTCATACGTGATGTTTGTAAAATATTGTTGGTTCATTATTTAATCCAAACATAACCCAACCCTACTGTGTATGGACACACTATTGAAATGAGACTGATTATAGACCACCTCTGAGCACTGGTGACACATGCATTCATGCAAAAGCCACATTGTATAAAATAAACCATGTAATAAATAAACCATTTGTAAATTTCCCACAAGTGGGATAAATAAAGTATATCTTATCTCTTAACACATAGTGTATTTCATGAAAATTATACCTTCCTGCTGATTATTATGCAAATGTATTTTTCTTTTTTTTTGCTATGGACACTCCATTTCCTTAATAAAGACTGAATGAATATCCATTTTGAGGAAAGTTAAATGAATCGGTTTAATAACATTTATTTATATGAGCTATTTTCAAGAAATGTGGTTCTCATCCATTACTCATGTCCTCAGCTGACCAAATACTTTGATTTGTATCAACTGTATCAGACTTAATTCTCATTGTTGTGCCACTGTCTCTTATAATATAATAGTGTGAAGGAAACATGCCAGTTTTTGGCATGCTTGCTTCCTTCTGCCTCTTTGTTCACCACAGAACTGACAAGGTCAAATAAATGCACTTTTAATTTGGTGAAGTGTAACTGAAGACTCACTCATGCATCACCCTGTATGTCCCCTGCAGTGACCCCAGGTGCCTCTTTTCATTCTTGCAAACTGCACTGATATATTGAGTACCTGTTCCTTTAGATCCCCGCAGAAAAGTGGATGTTCAACGGCATTGAGAAAAAGCTTTTAAAAGCATGGAATCAGACTCCGCAATTATTTTCTAGTTTTATAATTCTTGGGTTAAAATTATTCACTGTTCTTCATCGCCTATTCCCTCACTTGTCTTTGAAGCCTACTGACGCCCACAGAGGGCATTATGGTTTTTACCTTCATGGTTCACTGATAATTGAGTCGTCTTATACAGACAGGACGGTGAAGGAATCTGACAAGAAATTCCTTTGAAAGTACAGTTCGCCGTGAATACAGTATCACATAGTAAGCTAATTGTTGGATTTGATGATTCACCTGCATAAACATTCTTTCATATACCTGAAGGTTTTAACTTCTTGTCTCAGTAATACCTTTGCAGACATGTTGAAACTTTAGCAATATTTTACATGTTGAACAGCACAGTAATAAAAGTGAAAAGGACCCTGTCCCCGGTTGAGCTGTGGTTTCGTCACGTATTTCACTCTCGTGTAACATTTTGTAGTTTTGGCAGCATGACCTCATTTAGACTTGAGAACAGTCAGTCACCAAAATTGGCTGCCCCAATTTTGCCAGGATGATTTTCCTCACTTTGATTGTAGTTGCACGCAGTCTTGATCCAGAATCATATAAATTCGGACACATTTACAAACTGATGCTCTGTTCTCAGTCTTTTCAAGAGGCTATTTCTTGGTGATTATACAGCAAGAAAGTTGTACATGACTCACAGACTTCCACTTTGCAGATACATGTAGAAAATAAATGTGTCTGATGTAACCCCACTGAAGTTATTTGTGTATCCGTGAAATTATGAAGCAGTGGTCAAGTGACAGAGGTTGCAGACCATAACCACCCCCGGTTGCATGTTATACTTGCTGCAGTTAGAGTCAGTGTGCTTTATTGTAAAACGCTCAGAATCGGCAGCACTTGGTAGACTGAATCTGCTTTCCTCTTCCCTCAGTTTGAGTCAGCTGTGCTCTGGGCCCTCTTCCTTTCCTTCATCACAGCTCAGCCATTAGGTCACAGAGCTGCCATGAAGCATGTAAAGAGTACGACACAGAGACAGCGGAATAAAGTGATGCTAGAGGGAGGGTTGTTTTGCACAAAGGAGCTCTGGTGTTGCAATTTATTGTAGATACGACTGTAATATGCGTGTGTCATGACAGACTAGCGCCTTGCACTTGCCATGCCTAAAGGTTCATTTTAAATATACAGTAGAGGCTTGGCATCATGTCTACATACACAGTAAAGGCTCCATATAATATGCAAAACCCATAATAAATGACTCTGTACTGCTATGAATAGGTGTAAAAATCTGTATCTGGATTATCCTGTAATGGACAAGGTTGGAGGGTATGTTTGAGGCACAATCCTATCAGTGTCTTGCTCATCTGAGAAGAAAAGGCCAAAGAAATGCTGTGCTAGTGGCATGACTCAGTCAGTCCATCTCAACTGTGGATTACCAGGAAATGATGTGCTAATTAATGAATGTTGGCGAAACTAAGATGGTGAACATGAGCTTTGTCACTGTGAGCATGTTCGCATGAAGTACCAATGTGCCTGGGTACAACTGCTTGCGTGCCTAAAGACTATTTGTCTCTTTCTTTGTCATTTTTTGCTTTAGTAAAGTCTAATCATGATTTCCTTTATATGATGTTTTTTCAAATCCATCGTTAAACAGGGTCAACACACTTATACTGCACAATGACTTTTTACTGCCCTTCTTGCTCTCTTAGAGTGTTATTGTCTGCTATAATTGCAACTTGCGTACAGTTTTATTAATGGGTGAGTTGGTCGGTGCCAATTTGTCAAAACTGAAATTAGATAAAGATATTCTGCAGCATCAGATCTTCTATTTGTGCCAAACAACCAACTGTAACAAATACATTTGACTAGTCTGTGGATTTGTTCTCAATCTGTGTGATCATATGATGACTTCTTCTTGTTGCTCCTATTTTTGACCTGTTTTTAGGGATATTACCATGTGACATGATCTTAGCAGTTAGTCTGATTTTATTAGAGCCAGTAGATAATAACAGTAACTACAAGCAAGCAGTTTTTCTTTAATCTATGGTTTAAAAACTGTCAGAGACCATCCTAAGTGTTATTGGCTGATGGAAGAAAGATCTATAACTGGCTGATCATCCGTTGACTGATTACTGACTTTGTTGATTGCCCACATTGTACAAGCCCTGAGCTCTTCAGTTGTCTAACCTGGATATTTGATACTCCCCAGTGGTGCAATATGTGTGTCTCCACCATCTGGGGTGTTATCAGCATATCGAAGCTGACAACAGAAATGTTGTTCAAAATGTTATCCGATGCTCCCGCGTTCACGGAAGGGATATGCAGGATACGCTTTGATCTCACTTAACACTACTCCATCTGAACAAATGGTGTGACCTTTCTCAGTACTGCAGACACTGGGCCGTATCTATGCAGGCCATGTTTGTTGTCAGTGCTACTCATACATATGGACTGATCAGCACAGATTTTTTTTTTTTCCTTGCAAGCGCTCGTGTGCCAATTCTGGGAGGTCTGCCAGGCGGCATACAGCATGGATGCTTTCTCTCCGAGGGACAAAGCGGAAATGACAAGGCAATCGCCATTCTGTCAGCATTGCCATGGTAGCACAGGCACGGCTGTTTATCCCAAGGTTAATGGGATGACACCTGGAGCTGAAAGTACCATATTGAGAAAAACATGTGCCTGTTTTACTTAAAACAAGTAGATAAGAGAGATTGGTGTCACATCACACAGAAGTGAGCCCAGAGCAGGTCGGATTAACAAACGGAATGGATATTATAAACATCACTCATTCTACTTCTAGCAAAGATGATAAATTACTCAAAGAAGGAACATTTGGATTTCTCAAAATCCTGATGTAGATGTGACATTTTGTCATCAGACTGCCGCCGCCATTTATCAAAACATGTTAAAGGATTTGAGAACACCGAAAATGTCAGGTAGTTTCTTCTCCATTGAACATATTGTTACGCAGTTCATAAAATATAAAAATGCAGGATGTTTCTGAAACTGATAAAAGCTGTCTATGAGAAGTATGAATTTAGTGAAGGCGGGGGATAAATGTAGGCTTATGGACGTTTCAGCATCAAACCCGCTTGAATCCATCTCAGTGTGAATTTTTTGTACTGATATTCAGCTGTATGCTTGTTTTGCTGCTGCCACATTTTCTGAGCTGCTCCGAGTTGACCTGACGCCTATAACATTAATATTTATGTGTAAACACACTGTATATACACATGCAAATGCAACATTCTGTGAATCTCTCAAGGACACCGGGCTACACTAATGAGCCACTTTTCACTCATCTCTTGCCATTAGAATCTGTCACTTCCAAATGTAAACAGCTGACAAGATGAATCAGTCTATAATGTGTATTTAAGCATGTTTTTCCATCAGAGTCCTATCATTTTTCCATCTGATTCCCATCATGCAGGAACTTAAATTTATTCCAAAGTAACAGTATCTGTGGGTTAGAAAAAAAATGACACAAACAATAAGTAACAAAAACTGTATATAGTGCAATCCAACAAGAAGGACGACAAGCTAATGCCTCAAAAATAATGTAATCGCACCTCACTTTCACAGTCTCAACAAATATAGAACATTACAAGCTCTACAAAGGTAGGATTTGTTGAAGCATCGTTTCATTGTGTTGTCTTAACACCTTTCACTTGTACGTGATATCGTATCTAACCTCTGTGTGTGTCTGTTGGATGATGCAAAGCTAGATAATGGGCTCCTTCCCTACTTTCTTCTCGAGTATTATGACCATGATTCTACTTTTTATTTCTCATGGAGAATATACTTTTGTTAATTCATGCCAAGCCATACAATCTTCTCGTGCAAGCTGCTGTGTACAATTACAGTCTGCCACCGCTGTGCATTTAGGAGAGAACAGCTGGGCATCAAGTGCCTGGGTAACAGTTATGGAACTAGAGACAATTTCTTCTTTATTTTTCCAACCTTCAATTGGCCTCAAAATTTCAAAGAACCGTATTTGTAATCATGACCACAGGTAGCTACTGCACTAGCCTGATTATCAGACTAAATTGCCAGTTTATTTCACTTCATTCGCTCCTTTTGAATCACTGAACAAATCACAGATGCGAGCAGTGATTCAGAGATCTTGAACCAGGCTAAGTAAGTGCAATGGAGGAGATGAATCTCCACTGCAACAATGGTTACAGATAAATTCTGCAAAATTATGTTATATTCCTGCAGGGTGAACTGTAACATCAGCGTACCTCATTCATCTGTGTCCATCATAAGTATATAAAACTATCAATATCCTGCATGAATGACCTGATCGCTCCTATAAACCGTTTCACTAGAATAAGTGTGTCATGCAGCCCAGTGTGTGAGCTGCTCTCCCAGAGCTGTATGCTGAATGTAGCTGCAAATGTGGCATGTAATGTTTTAGAGAACACATGCTCATTTTAAATTTGTTCACCTCAGCCTTATAGAGCGGCAGGGCTGCAGCAGGAAAGGCGTAACCACTAGGATTATAGTCTTTCTGATGGATGGCAATGAGACAGATTAATCGACTGCTGTGCAACCCTCACTTATCTGATTTTAGCACTGCTCCTCCCTTTCTGTTCTTGAAAGGCAGAATTATCTCTCTGGCTGTAAATGGGATGTAATGTGTGTTTGAGAGGAAAATTAGCAAAAGATTACACTTTTTCCTACTTACACTTTGAATAAAAGTGACCTATGAACACTCGAGCAGCATCATGTTTCGAAAGTGTTACTTGTTTGTTTGACAATATATCTAGGCTCCTTGTTTGCATATGCTGACAATAAATCTAGGGCCATTTCTGTTTTTTAAACTTCCTTTCATATTCTAAGTGAACATCTAAGCTGTCTCCACACAGTTGACCTATGGAATTTGCTATTGTTCTGAGATAAACCCTATATATCAAACTAACATCTGAGAAGATTTTTGTAGTCTACCACAATACACTCAAGAAGAGAAAGAGTTAGAAAATAGGGGCTGAAATTGCCCACTGGAGAACCAGGAGAGTTCTCAGAATTTTTTATTGTTGGTAGCCCACATAGCACACTTTGTTGGTTAGGGAAATGGTAAATGTTTGAAGCAACTGGAGGCACTGTACTTCAGACAGCTCTGCCAAACAGAATATATATTTTCTGCAAGCCCAATTGGGATGGAAGTAAGTCTAAACCAATTGCACATCTGCCTCAAGTGTGTACTACTTTATCAAGAGTATTTCCCAGAACTGTACAAATGTGCGGCTAACCCTGCACAGTCTGAGCTTCAGTGTTTGTCCTAGAAACATTAGAGACATTCACTGAAAGTTAATACAACTGTGTGGGTATTACACATGAACTAATGTAGCTAGTCTCACAAGTATCATCGGGTTGTTTAATATATGTTATATCCTGAGCGATACTGGATTTTGTTACTGCTACTGACATCGATATTTGGGAATTCAAAAAAGTCTGGCAGATAGTAATGTTTTTTCAACATTAATACATCACATAAAAGAATAATCTTAATACACATCCAGATTTTTTTTACACTTGACAAACCACATAATGGTGACAGTTTTTTCTAAATTACCCAAAACCCACTTTAACATGTCTGCACCATGTTCCTTAATACACTGATGCAGTTATATCTGCAATAAGCTAATATTAGCACATATATTGGTGTCTTTCCTTTGACCATTAAAATACTGCCAGAAATAATGAACAGATATCCATATTCATGAGAGTTATGATATAGGAAATGAACAACAAAAGAAAAACATTTTGTTGTGACTTTCAACTAAATGGCAAAGAATTGTGAGTTCCACATTCAACAGAACTAAGCAACAGGGAATCTCACTGCTGTCCTCTTTCTGACCCCCTGGTTTGTGCTTTAGCCCATGTTTGGTCTATCAACTCTCAAGGCTAATACCTGCCTGTCTTCAGGTTGCTAGATCTTCGACTTACTTCTTAAGCTCTCTCATATTGATTGGGGTGTTGATTCTCAGTGAGGTTTGCTCTTAGTCGCAGGGTTTTTATATGACAAGGAGTGACTGGCTGCAGTGTTAGTATCAAAAATATTCATAGAGCTTTAACCAAACTGTTGTTTGACAGAGCCAGTTGGATTTAACTGAGAGGACTTCCATGTAGATGGTAAGGTTATGGCCTTAGCAATCACAAATCAAATGGAATGGAAGAGAATAGATAAAAAACATTCTATATAAAGGCTTAACAGATATTTTTGTACACAAAGCACGTTTTATTTGAATATGGTAAACATTCACTCCATTTTATATGAATCACTTATGTGCAAGCAGCTCTCTCTTGCCTTATAGTATTAGTATTGCAATCATAATGGGCTCTGTTCCAGGGTATGAAATATTGGACTTGTACTGGTACAGACATATTGGTAAGTCTAAAGCCATGACTGACAAATTTAATCCTGCTTGCTAATGCAGTCATTAGTTAGAAACGCAGCTCAAATCCATTCCAAGATTTGCCTGCAATCCAGACCTTAAATAAATCCATAATCTTGTAGGTGGTGTTTAGAAGACAATTGATGTTAATTTAAGTCACCGGACAAAACTAAGACATTTCATTTCATGCACTCTTTTCCTAACCTAGTAGCATATTCATGGGAGAGATAGATGAAACGAGCCCTGTTTATGTGTCTGCGCGCCCCACACTTGCATGTTCATGGTTGTTCTCTGGTTGACGCCGTAAAACATTGGATATTTCAAAATAATCCTGAATCACGCTGTCGTTTCGAGGGACTCGCGCACAGTGTCTTTGGCTGCAAGGTGTTTATACATAGCAAGACATAAAGCCACCCTTGATCCAGGGTGTTTTCGTAAAGAGGAGTTCTCATATCTTTTTCATGAGCCAGTAGCGAAGTTGCCCTATATCTGTAGGGAATGGGATCATGAATATTGTGTTAACCCAGAAAAGTTAAAATCCATGCATGCTTCCTTGTTCCCCTGATCCCTCAGCTTTTGTTGTTGCATTGGCCCATTGTACCCGAGAAGAGATCAAGGGGACCCCTGTCGGTTGTGGATTATTCCTTTGTAGAAGCGCCACTGTAGGGGATAGAGGATTAAAAGAGCAGACAGTGGATGGGGATTCTACAGGAAGTTAGTTTGCAGCGCACACTGCACATGAATTGTTTAAAGTGGACTATTTGGCGTCATGTTTTTTGTTTTTTAAACACATCAGAAACATTAATTCTGTACCCATTCTCAGCACAGTTTCAGGAGGTGCAGCACTGTAGGAATGTGCCTCATTTGGATATTTATATCGTATATGGACAATTAACGCTGGAATTGCCTGTAGCCAGATGATGAATTTTCATTGTGTTTACATGTTTTCCCAGCTGTTGGGAGGGCTTAGAGGGCACTGCAGCTGAATGAATATGAAAATATAATCGTCCTCTTTCTCTCAATTTCCATTAAGGGCATATTGAAAGCTTGCTGTCGCTGTAGCTGTAATATTGTCACACTGTTTCAAATTTTCTGTGTATGTTGGACCCATTATCCTTACACCAAGGTGTTTTCTGGAGACTAGTCTACATTTTTCATAAGTTTTTGTGTCTTCTTTTGCTCCTGCAGGAAACCATGGACCTCGAGGCTGGGCAGCCTCATACCCAGAATGTGCTGCGAACAACCAATCACCTGTAGACATTGCAGATGAGCAAGCTCTGGTTTCAGAGGAGTACCAGGAGCTCGTGCTTGACAAGTTCAACGCTGAGTCCTCCAACCAGACCACCATGAAAAACACTGGAAAGACAGGTATGAATCACAGAAGTTGTTCAATCAAATTTTATTTGTATATTAACTTTCCTACAGGTTAGTGCAGTTCAAAGTGCTTTACAGATAAGCTAATAAAACAATAAGACAGTACAAATAAAAATATGTGATTTATTATATCTGTAGCAAGCATTAAATACATAATAATAACACAATGAAAATAACACCCCTAATTTGGATTTCTTTGTAGGATAATCATTTTCAGTCGTTAATTTAAAGTGATACCAGAATGTCATTTGTCATTTGCTATGCAGTTAAGCTTGGGGTAGCCATTCCTACAAAACATTTTACCTCTGGTTTTATGAGTCCAGTTACAGGCAGTGTTGCGGAAAAACCTTAATATCCTGTAAATTCAGTACTGAATTTACAGGATATTTGTATTATTGTGTTGAAGTAGCTTAATTTTCCAAATATTTAATTCACAGGATTAGTTAAAACCATTTATTTTAAGGTAGTTTGCCATTTCCTAATATATAATGACACTGTAATATAAAAATACATACACAGTGATATATGTTTTATCCATGTCAACCACTTCTAGATTAAATTAAACTAAGTGCTACAGCACTTCACATAATAGATATTTTCATCATTCGCATGCCACAGATTTTACGTACATTTAATGGCCGATTTCAGGACAAGGCTCTAATTTTCCAGTGAAACCACATAACAACCACACATAATAGTATCATGATTTTTGTAAATCTAGTAGTGGTTTTGGTAATTCCTCTATTATTTGCCATCATTGTACTTTGCCCCTGCTCTCTCCGTCTCTCACCATCCTCTTTGTATGCAGCCTGCATGCCTTGTTTACAGAAACATTTTGAGGCTTTCTTGATTAACTGCTACTTCAAACTGTTGCCACATTTTTTTTTTTCCAATCAGCAAATCCATGGGCCATTGGTGTGAAAACCCTGACCTTAATTGATCTCCTCTGCTTTTGGCGCTGTTTCTGTCAGAGAGTAGTGTCATCTTTTGCGTTTGATCATAATGAGAGTTGTTAGCCTCCATGACAACCAAGGCCACTGGGACAGCCGAGCAGTGCTTCGGGCTGCTTATTTACAAAGATGGAAATAACACGGCTGGCTGTAATTTTGGGCACATGCAGTACAGAGGGAATTTTAGATTGTTAAGCACTGTGGAAATCAGGAAAATGGAACCACATTACCACAAAATATTATTATGCAAAGGCTATTTAGAGGAGGTCAACTTAATATTTGGTAAATTGACTTCACAGTATTGTGAAATTGATTTAATATCAGTTTGTCCTAAATGAGGAACCTTTTTCTTTTGGTTTATTACATTTGGAATTGACAGGTAGACGCATAATAATATTACATTACCAAGATAAAATATCCTGTAGAATATAATGTGTGTTTTTAAATATTTAACAACTTTGAATAACATTTAAAGATGGTAAATGTCTAGACAATTCAGTTACGGGTTTGTGGATGGATGAATAGATCGGTCATGTTGCAGCTTGGCGGCTCCCAGGTGCATTATTTGGTTTCCTGATCCTCCATACCATTCCCTGAAAACCAAAAATGAGGACAAGGTCAAAAGCAGCGTATAAACTTTCCTCAGTCTTTTATTTTTAATGTTGAATTTGATTCACTTTACACTTGAAATGTGAGTGAACAAGTTTGAGGACTGCATTTTTTAAAGACTGCTTCAATTCGTCCTTCATGTCCGTGAAAAAGAGTTTCAAAGTTCTGAATGCGATGCATTGTTCTCCAAATGAGTCTTTGGCCTTCTGAGTTGTCTTTTGTTTTTCACAACACTATTGGTTACATTCTTGATATATTTGTGTTTGCCAAGACCACACTCTCTTTTTTCACGCTCCCTCCTTGACAATCTCTTGTTTTTGAATTATACATAAGTTGGTGAAGATGGCATCAAACATGAAACTTGATTATATGCAAGCTGTTGTGTTATCGTTGTGTGGTACTGCACTGTGGTCCTAAGGAACTCAGTAGAGGTCTGTTAGTGACACTTGACTCATCGAACACCTGACTTGTTTTTTTATTTTGCAGTATGAAATTCAACCATACTAAATCTCCTCTCATTTAAGCTGCAAAGCTTCAAACGTCATGTTTCTTTTTGCTCATTCTGTTACAGTATATTGTGATGAGACTAGTGCTCAGTCAATTCTCTCCATGGACTGCTACAAAAAGAGTGATGTTATGAATGCTACTATAGTCTTAAATTTTAGTTACAAAGGTATAACCCTCAATCAGAAAGACACCAGAATAAGATCATTTAACAGGTATATGTGAGTAAAATTTGTCCAGTGCAAGTAAACGTTGCTCATAACAATGCAGTCCAGCTGGTTTAATCAGCAATTGATTTCCTCACTGTTTCCACGCATTTTAATACATAGTGTAAAGAACAATATATTTGAGATTATAATTGAAGATGCACCAAATGCAAATTTGAGGGCTGCCCCATAAATGCTGATGATTTGTATCATCTGCCAAGAAGACTGGATGGGATAACAGCATGGCAGTTGAGTCTTGTCTTGAAATTACCAAGCTGCAAAACTAGCTGTAGAAACAAAAAGGGTTGATGGAAACAGAGAGAAGAGCAGCACAACCCGTTTCTGTTCGCTGCTCGAGCGCTCTCAGCTCTGATGGTGGTCGTTAGTGAAGTCAGCTAAACTATTTTTGAACCAGACGCTGGTACAGTCTCCTCTCTTTTGTCTGACAGCACTGTCAGCGGCCACGCAGGAGAGACGCTTCGTGGTGCTTCATGATTTCACTGTGAACAGGACACACTGTGTGGAAAAGTTCAATTTTCATATCACAAATGAAGTACAAATACATTAAAATGTGAGGCTATAACATAACACATTGCTCTTGAAATCGGAGTTAAGTGTGGAGTGGCTGCACTGCAGGTGACCTGGACCAGCAGGCTACTATAAGTGATTATACTAGCTCTTGAAATTGAAGGTAAAGTATATTGAAGGAAAAAGAAAACTGAACAGGGCATTGATAAGAAAGAACATGAACCACAAGAAAAGGACAAATTAAAATACTGAAGTTGACCATGTGGCTGTGTTCACTGGCGTGCATCGGTCAGAGTTTCATTTTGATGCCACCGCTAGGGGGTGCTGGTGCCGAAATGTTCAAATCCTGCACCGAAGAGGCTTTAACTTCATGCTATTTAAAAGTCAGTGTTGTAATTAAGAACTGAGTGAATAGATCTTAAAAGTTCATTGCGATTGATTTCACAACGCTCCCCCGTGCCTTGACCCGCTTTGAGATCGAGCTGATTGGCCGCCATTCAAGCCGCATTCCTCAACAAAACATTTCTCAGTAAAATTTCAAACAACTCTCAACCAAATGCATGAGGAATCGGAGGACCCCCAGAGACATTTGCATTGATCAAGGATTTACTTTCACACATACTCCCCTTCTTTCACAGGCTGTGATTCAAGGTCTTTTTGGCTAAGCTTCTAATTCCTGCTCTGCTGTTGGAGGGTTCAAACACACCCAGGGCCGCATTTCTAATGAAACTCCCAGGGCCAGCCAGCATCCCCTATCCTTGACTTTTCTTGTGCTGCACACAGGATTACACTACGTCAACAACAGCAACAGTGGGGATTTATTACCATCTCTGCAAACGTTTTGCGTGTTTGCAAATGAGTTGCACAATTGTCATCATGTGATGGGTAGTTCTTTCCCATGCAGATAGATTTTCACATTGACCTGATGCTGTCAGTCTTGGAAATCTCCTGCATCTAAGACCTTTTCCTTCATGCTGTGGGCCATCAGCTTAAGCAGCACTGGCACGTTAATACCGCTGGCAGATTCTTTTTTGCCTCACGACAGGGGCTCAGCTCATCCCTCATCACACGAGGTTCTCCTCTCTTCAGATCCTCTTGTCTCTTCCCTCCTTTTGCTCTGGATCTCACACCCATTTTCTCCACTGTTCTTCCTACTATCCATCAAATGGTGAACTGTTTCTGTTGCTTTGATTTCATCCATTCTCTCTGCACAGCTTGTTCTTCATGTCATCTGTGTTTACTGACAGTCTGTGTTTGCTTGTACATGCTCATCCTCCTGGTTTGCTTTGTGATATGATTAAAAGTGGGCTGTACTTCTCCAGAGAACCTGACTAAATCTCTTTGTAAAGAGGGGTGGGGGGTGGGGGGTCAGCCGACAGAGCACCACTTCTAATCTGCCTAATGATGTCAAATGTAGACATGGTAAAGGGTTACAGCTACATTAACACGTAACCTCGGCCAGGACACCAGTACAATGATAATCTGCCTTATCATGATGGTGTTTCAGATGCCATGGTAAACTAACACAGCTCAAACTCACCCTTACATGACACTGCTGAGCACATTTACAAATGTTGGCTTACACGGAAGCAGACAGACTGAACTTTTAAGGTGAATCCAAATTGCTCTTGGCACATGAAAACCTCATAACACCAGTAATGTCTTCAGGAGGAGAATTACATGGTCTGCTATGAATTTTAAAAAGTGTATGACCGTGAAAAACCATCTCAGAAGCCATAGCAGAGTTTCAAAAGTGCATGGTGAGAAATTAGACATTTTGGAGAAACTGGGCTCTTTTTTTTGGCAGATAGCTTGCAGAGCTGTGGTGTTTGATATGGTCAGTTCTCTTTAAGCAAACACCAATATCTTGCAAAAGTAGTCATTTTTGAGGTTATTGAGGTAAATTGGTGGCTCATGTCTGTAGAGTTTAACTTTGCAGAATAATTTCTCACAGTGTGACATATTTACACTGCTTCACTTCTTGAATCTCTGGCTTCTGATAGGCAGTTAGGAGAATAATGGAGAAAAAAATCGGAATTGAATACCCCTGGGAACCTAAGTACGTCCCACAGTACACAAATAACCTCATATATCAACAAGGAAACTGACAGAATAAGCAAAATCATTTTGTAATTCTTAGTTTTTTTGGTTCCGTTTAGTTTTGAGACCAAATTTAGTGTTGGCCATCAGTATTCAGAGGAGGTGCTCACAGAAGTAAAATTAACTTATTTCCACAGCAAATCTGTACTGATAGAGACCTTAGGCTATATGAGTGAGTGATTTTCTGAAGACATGTAATTTTAAAGTTAATGAAATTGCACAAAATAATGTCACATTTACATCACAGCCTATGAACGTCCTGATAAAACTTTTTCTTACATTGATATTTACACAAATATCGTAAGTGTATTTGCACGTAAACCTTTTCAAACTGATATTTTTAAAGTTATATCCTTGTGTGTATGCCAGTGAAACTCAGTTACTGTTAATATTCATTTTTTATTCACGGGATATTCATAAATAACAGTAACACCACATAAAAATGCCACAAAAATGCCCAAGTTTAATCTTTTCCCACAACAAAATGTTATTTAGAAACTTTTGGCAATGCAGAAACTAGTAATAATCTTGTAAGAGGGAAAATGTAAAAATGCCTGCTATTATGCAGGCAGAAGCAATGGCATTACAGTCATGCAAAAAGCTAGCAGGTGGAAAAAAGATCACAAAACAGGTGAATTCCATTATGGCTTCCCAGTGAACCGTAGAACAAGTTTAAGAGAGAATGGCTTTGTCTGAAGCTGTTCGCCACAGCTTCCCACAGTCAACTGATGGAACGTGAAGGCCACAGGAGGAGGCTGGCAGGTGTTAGCTCTGAAGGGCACATCAGTGGCATCATTGTGAATGTGCTCACCACTGACTTTGTATCCAGTGAGGAAATGATTTCCCGCATAGAGGGTCTTAAAGAAGGAAAACCATGTCAGGCTGTGGGGTCACCAGGAAGCAAAAATACCCTTGGGCAATGCTCACCTCCCTCCAAGTCCGGGTTATTAGAGACTTTACAGCTTCTTGGCCTCCTTTTTAAATCGCCTCTAATGAAAGGATAAAAAAACGCATTGATCTGTTTTGCTGTGTAATAATTTCAGAACAGGGCAGTTTAATTATCAATTTGATCCAATTTTACCAACAAAGGAAAAGGAAATGAGGAGTTTGCACAAATCACACATGCATTAAATGTTTAAACAAGTCAGAACTACTCTTTGCCAAGTTTTGATTGCTACATTGATGTTCCTTAAGAGTCTATTCAGGTTTTTTCACACAGATTGACAAATATCACAGAGGGAGACATTGACTAATAGATCAGTGTGTGAAGCAGGTACAAGTGGTATTGTCATTGTCATTCTGTTATAGACAATATTCAGATGACGTTGAATATCTCAAGAGATAACAAAATGTATAATCTTAGGATCAGGACAAGTACGAACGCCACTGAATTTGTGTTATTTTGAGATAATTGAGCTGTCATTACAAAAAAAATAGATGAGAATGTAGATAATGAGAATTAAAGTTCTGATCTTAAGATAATAGGCGTAAAAGAAAAAGATGAGCCACTGCTGCTCCGAGCGTCTGTAGAATCAGTTTTGTGATGACTAATCTCCATTTTGCTGCTGTTGCATGAGTATACTTAATTTTCCGTCTTTGTTTGATTACATATTCTTTTTTTCTTTCTTTCTTTCTTTTTTATATATATAACTCCTCTTTGTCTCCAGTTGCTGTTCTTCTGAAGGATGACTACTTTGTAAGAGGTGCTGGACTGCCAGGCCGCTTTAAGGCTGAGAAGATGGAGTTTCACTGGGGCCAGAGTAATGGATCAGCGGGCTCAGAACACAGCATAAGTGGCAGAAGGTTCCCTGTAGAGGTAAAACATCCTGTTGCTACACTACACTTTGACAAATGTGCAATATTGGGCCCCGAGTGTCAACGATGAATGTAGGAGAATCGACAAGGCACTGCAGTGTTTAGATAGATCGGGTTTTATAGAGAGCAACAAATTACTGCTCTTCCTGAACTCAAGACTTGTTACTCAAAAAGATATTTAATCAATGGAAATTATATATAATTTAATTAAGGCTGTGAATACCAACATGAAAAGTAAGGCATGCTTTTGCTTGTAGATTTGACTGAATTCTTCGTGGCATGGACTGAATAGTGCTTGAAACATTTCTGTAGGTATTTTAGTCCTCATAAAGTTCAATAGTGTCACAGAGTTGGTGCAGAATTGAAGCAGCACATTGATGCTTCTAAAATCCAGTTTCAACTCCTGTCCAGGAAGTTCTAGTGGGTTTGAGGGCTGAAGATTTTTCAGGCAATCAGAGAAAACAGAATTTACTTTGGTCAGTAGCTATTTTTAGGTAAACGCCACCTTTCAAAGGATGCTGAATGATGATGCTTAGAGACTAGAAATTCACAGAACAGAAAGCCTGTGTTACAAAGTGGGGGGTTTGACAAAAAGCATTCAAGTTGTATTTTGGGAAATCACAGAAACATTGTCTTGTGAGTTCCTCTATGACAGTACAGCACAAATTGCCAGTGTATCCCTTTAAAACCTTCAGACTGGAGGTTTTTATAAACAGTAAGATGCAAAAAATTACTGGAAGTTATCTGTGAATTAACATTCAAAGCATCAAACAAATAGCATGTATTTACTTCCCATGTTAATGTACAGTAATTAATCAAAATACAATAAAACATGTCTGACATCTTTTGATGCAGTAGCAAGGATTCCACATCAATGAAAGGTCATCCAAAAAGTGTGGGGAAAAGCAAGTTTTGTAGCAGAGTGAAATGAACAGTGAAGCAGAAGTTGGTGCTTTTCTTTCTCTTGAAATGTTTTATGCACAAGGTCACGACTGATTTATCAGCACCATTAGTGCCAAAAGACAAAGAACGGGTAGAAAAAACAAAGGGAGAACAGACTAGAAGTAATAAAGGGAAAGCAGAAAAAAAATTCAACAGACATCACCAACTCTTGTAGCGCAGATATAAAGGGTATTAAGTCTGAAACCTTTTGGTATTATTTATTCTGGCTTGTGGATTAAAGCAGAAATCCTGGTCTTTTTATGTGGTGCGGAGAATGAGTTATTAGTGCCTTTCAAATTTTTATCATTTACAAGGCCATTCCCATTCATTATCTAAAATGAATTCACAAATTTGTCATACTTTTACATTTTGAGGGGTTATATAAAATGTTTTTACCCCCTCTATTGTCAAATAATTAGTGTAAATATAACTGTGTGTGAAAACAGGAAATGGCTGTCAGGGTGTCTCTCGGTCCTATCTCCAAACACGCAGCTAGAGTCCTCCTGTGTTTGTTTCTTGGCCCTGTTCTTTGGAGCCTTTCTCTGCATGCACGGCTTTTGATGCTGAATGGCTGAGTAATTAGATTTATTTTTTGCCACATCATTTTGTGTTCAGCGTAGTGTTAAAGGGCATGGGATTATATACAGCCATTATAAAGCTGTTGTGCATATGGCTCCTTTGATGGTGTGCTTCTAAATAAGACGATGGAATTCACTTTAATGGCCAATTTGGGCGGCTGTTAGGAAAAAAGCTGAGCAAGAACAAGAGAAGTATGCCCTCCAGATGCATAATTTATAGATGTGAGATATAGATTTGTAGTTTAGCATGTCTCTGTGTATAGATCAAGGTTTTTGTATTGACCTCTCTGTCAAAGAACACAGATTCCAAAGCTAATGTGCTTGAAATTTGAACAAATTATTGCCTTTTAACATGTGAAAACATCAAGATACATACCTGCCAAGGATATATTATCATATTATCCACACATTTGTCTATAGGAGAAAACTAAACACATGAATAGGATTATGAATGGTTTGATGCTGATCTTTAGTACAGTACTAATGCAAATCTTACAATTACAGTCTAACAGGGCTATAATGGGACTAAATAACAGTCATTAATAATCAGTTAGAGTATTTGTGCTTATGTGAGGAATCTATGTATTTGTAATTCACCGGCGTCCTGAATGCTACTCAATGCATGACAGCGATCGTGAATGAAGTGCTGCCATTTGGATGCAAATCACGTCTGGCATTTTCCTCATAACTTAAAGGATGGGTAACCCTCATTTATTCTGTTAACACGCATGTCAGAAACAGGCAGCCCAGACAGGGCTGACTTGACACACAGTACGGTGGGGGATTGAGGGTTTCGTAAGTGACACCGTGGAGAAATATTCAAAGAAATTACAACATTAGAAAAACCAGGGCTAGCAGAGGACAGCCGCTCAGGAACGTAACGGTCATTTTCTCATGGGAAATTCAATCGTCTTGACCTTTCCTGCAGGAAGTATAAAAAAATATTCCATTCAGATTTCAGCAAAGATATTTCCTGTTAACTATGTATATGTACATAGTGCACCACATACCCAAACACCAGAACAGAGTGGGAGGTCTTTTTTTTTTTTTTTAAATAATTCTCTTTTATCAATAAGCCAGCCCACATCTATCAAATGTAATGCATTATTTCACACTGTAGACCAGGAGGTGAAAGAGTGAAATCAAATGATGAATGGCTGATGGGAAATATGTTTATGTAGGATCTAGACTTGGGCCATTTAACTGTTCCATCCTGTAAGATGTGGCATTTTCATTTTTCATATTTATACCTTGACAGGATTTGATATATTTGGGATTATATTACATCTGATACCACGTGTGCAGCAAAAACTCAACATGTCTCCAAATGTTTGTGTTTCATACATCCGAGGATCTTTTATAGCAGAGGCTGGTTTTGTTTTGTTGTGTATATGTTTTGTTCTTCTAGAGTTGAGCTGCATGACCTTGGAGGTTGAGCTTCAGGGCTTATTTGTCTCTTCTTAACAGAGACTATTTTCCAATCTGTTGTCTAATTATCTCTCCACTCCAAATGAGTCACAATGAGCCCTGAGTTGCATACACCACACTTACTCTTTACAGTGGGAAAAAAAAATAAACCTCCAAAGCGTTTATACCACCTGCCCAGAAGCTTAAAAACCCACACAAATATAGTTCACACATGGGTACAGGGGGTGGATAGACAAATTCAGCGAGCTGTATTATGGAACTGCTTTGCCTTTGTAACATGGCCATGTAAAAAAAAAACAGCCAATGGCCTGCTCGGCCTGTGGCTCCTGAGCTTGACATTAATCTAACCACGGTCTTTTTCATGGGAGTGAAGTGGGGAAATCGATAGATGGACCACCTGTTCGCTCAAACAGCACAATGAAAAATGAAACAGTGGATTTTTTTCTGCCTAAGGGTACCATAGGGAGATCTTTTCTAATAATATATTAGGGTGTCACCAAGGTTAGATTAATTATACATGGATTACAAATCATACCTTGGAAGGGTACGAGTTTGCACACAGTACTGTGGATGTATGAAGCGTTAGAGTGGCTGCACAGTACAGTACATTTTAGCAGGAGAACAGCTCCAGTAGAACTGAAAGTATCACTGCAACAGAAAGTTAAGAATATCCAGTGAGAGTCAAGACAGATGGGGATGGAGGAAGAGAACCTATTGCACTGCAGCTCAACAACACCCATGCAGACAGATGAAACACAAGAAAATGAAGAAAACATATTCACCAATTTAACGACATATATGCAGAATATTTTGGGGAAAAAAACAGAAAAGACTTAAAATTTGAACTTAAAATTGAAAAACACAGTCATTCATTTTACATATGAAGCATAATAAAATGCAAATACAAGAACTACAGCCGTACAAAGCAAATACAAGCAAATACAGAAAACACAACTCAAAAACATCAAGAGTATAGACAGCACAACTAAACAGAGAACACACAAAATCCTTAAACTTGAACCCTTAAAACTGACTAACACCCCTGAACGAGCGAGTTGTTGCCATGGTTTCTGGAGCATTGAGTTACTGAAGTCAACAACCCCGTCAGAAAACATTTAATTTGCAATAATATCTGGATCCTGCAATTAGAAGTGGTGAAAATGTTCTTTTCATTTGCTTGTTTTTTGTCTATTTGCACACGTTTTTTTAAGTTTCAGCGTGTTGAGCTCTCAGGGCCACCGTAGACTGAGCCCATTCTCTGAAGTTATAAAAGAACGATGTGTGTTTATTGTGTCTAACTCCCAACAGCCTTTATGGCAATACTAACACATGAACACATAGTGAATAAAAAACTAAAAAAACCTTTAAGTTGGCTGTATCGCTGCAGCCAGCGTTAATGTATATTTACCAGGTATTTGTTTAGTCCCACTCAGCTTTATGTTGTATTATCAGTGGTATTACCAGGGTATGAAAATGGGAGATTCAGATCTTGCTGTGAATCTTTGTGTATTCTTACTGAAGCAAACACTGGGTTGCTGTCACTTTAAGGTAGTAAACACATCACATCTATGTTTACTGACCCATAATCTGCTCTTTACTCTACAGTCTTGTCTTGTTCATTGTTTGTGAAGAAGTAATCCTAATGTGAAACATCACGTTTCAAGTTTTTGTTCAGCAACACCCACTGTAAAAATTTTGTGACACTTTATTCTTCTTGAAAATGAGTGCTCTAGCACTTTGCAGGTGCTCAAGTGAATAAATAAGGTGGATGGTTATGTGTGATTAGAGTGAGATAATCATACTGTGTTAAAAAAGACACATTCACCTGTTAACAACAAAATGCTGTGGTAGCACAGCTGCAGTAGAGAATAAAGAAAGGAAAGAGGAATAAATTTGTATTGCTGTGATAAATCTAAGATCTTTCCGAACACAAACTTATTTCTTGTAGTTTTCTTGTCTCGCCTCTATATCTTGCTGTCTTGGGAAATCATGCCAAACATGACTTTGTTTTTTCACCTGTTTGTGCTTAAATTGAACTTGGGAATGCAGAGCAGCGCTCAGCACTTGTGTTTACGCTCACTTTGTGCCGGAAAACGGAAAAAAAAAAAATAATAGAGGGCTATAAACTGAATTTAGACAAAAGAGTGGCTCAGGGAGATCTGGACAACATGGACTATGGAGAAAACTGGAGGCAAATTATAAAGCTCAAATAATGTTTTGTTGTGTTTTAGTCTCCACTTGTTCCCTCTGGTCTCTCGCACGCTGTCATTGGCTATTGGCACTCAACATTTTCCGATTGGTCTTTACATATTTTGCAGTACAACACCATAGTTAGTTCTGTACTGATAAAAACAAACACGTATGAATGTGTCTGGATGTCTCAAGACATCTCAAAGATTGGTCAGGCCACATGTCTGTCCTGCTTAAAATCAACAACTTTGGGCAATATCTGTGGATGAACTTTACTCCAATGAGAGGTTTTTATGTCAGATCTCAAAAACATACTGTGAAACCAAGCATGCAGTCAAGTGATTCAAATCGCTTTTGGCAACATTTATTTTTATTGGCCGCTATGAAAGTGTTTGATAATTGATAATTTGTTTGATAATCACGTTTTCCAAAGTGTGGTGTTAACAAGAGCGGGTCACATGAGCCAATCTCAGCGAGTAAATGAAGCCTAAGGGGGCCAGCTTAATTGGGTAATGTAGTTAATAACATCTGAAGGGTGATGAATGGCCAGTGCTCTTTCTTGCTGAGTTCTCAGACAACAAATTAGCTCCATTAAAGGCTGCAGTTAAAGGAACTCTGAAGGAAACTGATTAACTTAAATTATCTGGATTGAGTCATTTTGTACCTGGTTTAGGCCTGCGGTACACATTAATGGATTTATCCTTATTTATACGCTTATTTACGTCGACTTTCTGCAGCTGTTGTCAGCACAGCCAATTGTGGCTGGGGGTTTCTCTTAATTTTCCTTTGAAAAAGAAAAAAGGCAAGCATAGGCTTTAATTAAATCAACATCTAGGACCTTTTCTTATTGCCAATTAACTTGGTTCAGTGACATGAAAGGGTTTTTCAATTTAAAGAGGCTCCAGACAGTGAGATGATGGACAGCTCCAATTGCTACTTTTAGAATCATTTGCTGATTTTGATCAGCACTACCATAACGTGTCTGCTTTTAAATGAAAGGAATGAAAATCGTTGTTTATAGAAAACCAGAGCCATGGCAGGTATGTGATGTATTTTGTGTACAATGGCTTGTGGATTATACCCACACATCCTAAGCTTTGTTGTGAAATCAGAAGCAATGTTGTGGGTGATTTAAGGTAATTGGGAGCAATGATTAAAAGCACACCATTCTGTTAGATCTCTCCACAGGAAAAGAGCACATTCCTCCAGTTCTTTCTCACTGCTTGTGACTGTCTCTGTGAGGACACTCGCCCCGAGGAATGGGCTGCTGTATTTCTCTAACATCCTCCAGGAGTGGCAGCACACAAAAAGGAATGACACAGATTATGGGAGATTTATGAGAGTGATAAATACACCCTCTTTTATGCCCCTCAAAACAGCTTTTCATCAGCTCCTCAGCAGTGTGTCCATGTGATTGATGACAGGACTGTTCGTTCTCCTTGTCCACTCCTCAAGCTGTTTATGCTCTGTTTCCCATCACAGATGCAGATCTACCTTTACAATTCAGATGACTTTGACAGCCTCAGCGCTGCCATCAAGGAAAGACGCATCATCGCTGCCATGGCTGTCTTCTTTGAGGTAAAGTGTCAACAAAGACTGAAGGTCAAAACAAATGTAAGAAGAAAACCAAAATTACATGAAAACACCCACAGAGCGTTGACTTTTTAATCATGCTAGCGGCACGACTCAGGGGATTACAAGGTCTGTGTGATGGTCAGTCCACCACTTTGATCTAGACTGAAATATATTACCAACTATTACATGAGTTGCCATGAAATTTGGTACACACATTTATATCTACCTCAAGTTTAGTTGTGATCACATTTGGTAAGCCCCTGACTTTTCGTGCAGCACCATCATCAGGTGAAAAATGTCTGGGATTTTTGGTCAATACTTTCGTGACCAAATACCTGAAAAACTACTGACAGCCTTAGGTGATTAGATTCTTAAGACGAGTTACACTGCTCTTGAGGAAAATCTCTCTCCAATTAGCTGTAGGTGGCATTGCCCAGATAGAAAATGTCCTTTTTTTATAGGCTTATAAAATAACTTTGTGAATGTAAATAGTGCTTACTGCCAACTGTTAGAAATAGTTTGCAAAACCAGGGAGATGAGTGAATAAATATAACAAGCGGATTGAAACTGACAAAAATGAGAGGAAAATAATAAACTAAAAAACAGTAGGAGACATACAGGATGGAAAAGGGATGTTGTAAAACAGTGAGGCAATTATGACTTGAGATTTGTTGTGAAAAAGATAAAGATAGGAGTTAGTTTTTGAGGTCAGTAGATGATAAATATTTCATATTAGAAATGATCTTTGGCACCTGTGTTGTGATAGGAAATTTTCTCCTCACCTGGTTGCTGATTATTTTTCTTGTTCAGTGGCACATCACAGATTGCTTACTGAGATACTACAAATTGCCCCCTGAAGGTGTGCGCACATATGCTCTTAATGGACAAGAATGGTCCTAATTTCTGTTAACTGTAAAAACACCTTGGAGATTTATGAACCGTGAAAAAGCATACACTAGCAGCACTGACACCTTCAGGGTCCTTCTCCATGTTACACTCTTTATTTCTATTAGCACCGTCTTTGCGATTGATGGCATGTGATCAATGCTCGCTAACATTCGGCTTAATAGTATATAGGCAAGGGTCAGCGCTCAGGCAAAGGGAGGCTGGAATGGGGACACAGGTGTTTGTAATGTAGGTCTACTCTCAGACAGTGATGAACCGTGTGTGTACGAGGACCTAAATGCCTCCGCTGGGTCCTGACAGCCCTATTGCTTACTGCAATTAGCACCACCGTACACAATCCGCTGAATAGCAGTTTACAGTGCGAGGGTTTTTAAGCGGACACACACACATTGGCTCAGATTTACCATTTCTAATCAATGAGGAGAGTTCTTCTTATGCTCCCCAAAGGCCTATTAATGGCCTCTAAGGTGTGCATATTATCCGCATTCAGCATTCAGCTCCACACAATTATTCTCCTTGGACTGACCTGAATTAATGTTGAGCAAGGGAAGATTGGTCCCCGCGTCCCAACACTGTTTTGTCCAGTCTTGTCTCTTTAAGTAGGACGTTGGGAATATTGTAGTGTGTTGGGCTGAACAGTATTTGCCAGTCTTCAGTCACCACAAAGAATTAACAGTAGGCCTAACAGATAAGGAGGGAATCAACACTGTTAGTCGCCTGGAGACGGTAAAGCTAGCAGCCAAAAGGCGTCATAGAGTTGTGGCGGTTACACTGAATAAAAACAGCTACTGTACAGAAGGACACAAAGTCTTTGAAGTCATCCTATGCGTTACTGCTATGTATTTCGTAGAGTGAGGGTGTTTTCATATTAAGTGCTTTGTATGGAACGTGAGTACAATTACACCCCCTCCACTACCCTGCCAAATTAATAATGTTATACTGTGCCCGAGTACACACCACGATACAGTAGATGATGGTATGCACTTAGCTGGTTTGTGATCCTCCAATAAACAGAGTTCACTTGCAAAATGTCAGCGTTTTTGTGTTTAGTGTCTAGTTGTGATTAAATATTTTCATCTGCCCAAACTCCAAGCAAGCTTTTACTTTTTCCATTAAACCAGAGAGATCCAAGCAGGGTTTGTTGATCTTGGACTTTGGGGTTAAGTGTACTGGGATCAAAAAATTTAACATCATGAACTTCATATCATTAGATGCTGCTAGATTATATTGTTTTGTAGGGATGTTGCCCTTACTGTCTCCACCCCCCCTGTATTTTGCTCATATTGATCGTCTTTAGTCATTTTGTTATGTTGTTATTCTGGTCTTGTAATCCCTTTGGTAATCCGTTGTCTCTGGACATTTCCTGCAGCTGGGGCAAAAGGACAATCCAGCTGTGGGCCCCATCATCCAGGGACTGAAAGGAGTAGTACATCATGGTAAGTAATGGGGAGGTAACCCCCTTATAAACTCTGAATCATATACAACAGTCTTTTAGTATATATGTGGTGAGTGCATTTACAGATAATGTCCATAAATGTCTTTGTTATTCTTTGTTTATGTGCTGTGTTTATATTCATTTATTTATTTTCCACAGATGTTTTTTTTTAATCTGTCATACCAAAATCTCCTCTACATGAAACATTGCTGTGGGGATTAAGTTCACGTGGAATGCTCAAAAAGAAATAATCCCATACAAAATCACTCTGACATTACTGTTGTTGATGTTTTGGTTGATCTGAGAAGTAAATTCCCTGCGACAGTGCCGACTTACTGCTCCCCTCTGCATCCAGACTGATCCTACTCCATTCAGCTGCTTAAACATTGTTTTTTTTTTTTTTGTTTGGTTGTTTTTTTTTTTTTTTTAATCTCAAATTAGTCTAAACACAAGATATGAGCAGAGTTTAACTTCTCCCTTGCTAGTGTAGCTCCACAGTAGGAGACCTCTGAGGAGCCTCACTCACAGAGACAGAACTATTAATTATATCCGAGCCTCAATTAGACAACACTCTGTTTTAGTCTGACTCGGATGTTCATGTGTACGCTCTTGTGGACTGCAGCTCCTGCAAAGGCTCATATTCACATTTAAACTATTAATGTATAGTGCTGTGGGTCATGGCACTATTCTTCATGGCATATTGTCTTAAATTGCTGCTGCTGCTGTGCTGGCGTCGCTGTATGCATGACTTATGCAGACCACAAGCAGATGTTTTAGTATGACCGTGTAATCCTTTACTGCAGCTCGGGACACAGCAGCTCTGTATACATGGACACGTATGGCTTGTTTTACAACCTGCTGCTGACGGTCTTTATGTAAGCATAATGATACACTGACAAGGACGTGTAAATGGAGAATATATAGAAGCATGGAGTAATTGCTCTGGTTTCACAAGAGTAGTGCTGGGCTTCACTGAGTCATTCCTAATTATATTTTCACTCCCTGTACTTGCTGGAGATAGACATTTTGATGTTGTGCAATGTGCAGTGATGAGGTTATAACTTTTTGTGTTGAGCGTTGGAGGGGAAAAAAAAAACACAAAAGGGAAAAAAGTTCACTTAGAGACTGCTAGATGTTCTTTAAAAATAGGTGAATTGACCTCCGACTCAGAAAATGGGTCACTTTGTTTAGTGAAACTTAATTGCAATTGCAGTTAAGAAAATAGCCTTTTTTCTGATTGGTCTGCTATCAGCTGGGAGGCTGTTTCACCTGTAATTTTCATTTAATCTCCACTCTTCTTTTGTTACATAACCTTTCTAAAGGCGGGTTGCCAAACATGTCGGTTGTGCTCGTTTGCTCTTTGAATCTACATCAGTCTAGAAAAGTGACTGAACCCTGAGCGGTGCAGCTACGCAGATGTTTGCGCTAACGCCACAATATCTCTCATCTTCCAGCTGAAAGAGAGCTCAGTGTGGGTGTGGTGGTTTTTGGACTCTCTTCCTGCTGGCTGCTAAATGCCTCTCGCCTCCTCCCCTGTTTGGGTGGTTGGTTTTCCACTAGCTCGTTATCCCACAGTCATCCATCCATCAGCATCTCAGCGGCCCATGAGCGATAGGGCACGTACACTGCCTGAAGACGAGGGAGAAGAAAGGCTGTGAATACTGAATTTGACTCTGAGTACAGAAACGGTGGTGAGCCCTCCAGTGCCTCAGTAGTGCTATCAAATGCAAACCACACCCCAAACCTCTGTTTCTTTTTAGATAAGGTCATGAGCTGTGAGAGATTGGATTTGACATAAATTCAGCTTTATTTTGGTTTTTCACGTCATATTTCAAGGATGGAAAAAAAAGCCCACTCACATAGCCCACACGGTGTATTTGCAGGAGATAAAGGGATCTTCCTCTGCATCACAAACCGCCGCTTGTTGTTATTTTGTTTTACACGGCCTTGCCTGGTTCTGATCACAGAGGATAGAACAGATCCAGTAATCATTTGGATCTGTCTTAATCCCTGTGGCCCATGCCATGGTTGTTACACGGAGCAGAGCACGCCACCACCCAGCCACAGATCAGCTGTCAGAGCAGGCCATTTTATCAGACTCCCCTCCCTTTGCTCCTCTCTCAACCCATCTGAGTACAGAGATCTGGCCAGAGTGATAACAAGTGGTGAGGCTTTTAACAGCTTCCACCATCATTCCACTAGTGGAGGCTTCAGGAAAGCAGTAAAAATGCCACAGGGAGAGTGAAATGAAATGACCTTGTAAATGTTGGTGTAAAAGTAACTCTAGATATGCAGGGTTTTTAGCAGGGCATTAAAGAGCGAAAGATGTTGTATTTTTGTTGCTGTGCAGAATGCTGTGCTTTTCATCCCTGCGTATTGACAAGTTTTGATCCCTGTACTCTCCCCACAGAAAAGGAGACCAACCTCAGGTCTTTCATCCTGAGGGATCTGCTGCCGTCATCAGTTGACAGTTATTACAGATACACCGGCTCTCTGACCACACCACCCTGCAGCAAGGTAGTGGAGTGGATCATCTTCTCCAGGCCTGTGTATCTGTCCCAGTCGCAGGTGCGTTCAGTCTTCTCACACACACACACACACACACACACACACACACACACACACACTCATGCCCAGACAGCTATATTCTCCATGCACAGTCAGATCCCATTTGCACATAGTCAGTGGATCACTTGCTGTCCCACAGTGTCGGCGCACAACCAATTTTTCCCCTCATCTACCTCTCCTCTTTCCTCCCTTCACCCTCGTTCCTCCCCAACTACTCTGCATATGAAACCATAACTGCCTATATAGAGGATGATTAAGCGGGAAGGGGGAGCCAATTACTGGCATTTGAATGCCAGTAAGTGTGAGATAGCTCTTATATATCATATATCATACTGTTGGTCTGTGACAGTTACTATAGGCTCTTAAATAGAATGTATTTAAATGCTCATTAATTAGAATTATCGCAGTAACAGTTTAACATACGTTTAATGAGAATGTAGCATTTTACAACAGTCACCTATGTGCTGTACAGCAGCTTACCTCCGACTGGTTCAGCTATTGTGATTTTGAGAGATAATGTATGCCAAATCATGCCCCACGCTTTTTGCTGATCCCATACACAGTCCTTTGCTGCATCTTTTATACATACAATTCTTGGGTTACCCAGCTGCATATCCTCTAGAGCGTTCTGTGCAGTAGAAATTTGCAGGGCTCAGTGGAATTTCTATCAGCTTGCAGGAGGACAAATCTTTTGTTCCGAAATGACTTCTGCTGCAAGAATATTGACCACCGCTTCAATGTTTGTGACGCTCACAGATAGTCTTTATGAACCTGTAATTCATTTCTCCAAGCACGCATAGGACACATTGATTCCACAGTATCTGTAATGTGTAGTCATTACAGCACGCGGCAGGAGATCATTCATGGCAATCAATGGCCACAAATTTTGCCCCATTGAGAAGTTACAGCCCGGTAGGCGGCCAGGATGATGATTGAGGTCCGTGCCTGCTGGTGCCTGTGGTGTGAATGTCTCTTGCAAATACTGTGCTCCAGTTGTGAACAGTCGGCTACTGGCAAGTGGTTACAAATGCAGTCCTGCATGATGTATTCAGCACACACACACATAGTAACAAAAGCACTTAAATTTGCTTCAAATAGCTATTCTCTGGTTCTTCTCGTCCAGCTGGAGGCCTTCTACTCCATCTTTACAACCGAGCAGCAGGACCATGTCAAGTCCGTAGAATACCTAAGGAACAACTTCCGGCCCCTGCAGGACCTAGGCAATAGGAAAGTCTTTAAATCGGCTGTTAAAGACGCATGGCAGAAAGATTTGACTGAGATCCTGAGAAACCCCCACAGCACTGAAGCTTCAAGAGGTAAGTTACATTTTATATGGTTTATGCATTGTATCAGATTCTGATCAGCAAACATTGCATCCCATTCAAAAGCTACCCCAAATCATATCCCAAGGCTGTGACATAAGCCATAGATCCTTTTTTTTTTTTGCAGTTTTACTTACTTAAAACCTTCAAAATTTGTCCTAATGGACCGTTAGCTAAGCGCCTGCCCCTGCAAATTCTTCCTTTGACTAGGCCTTTTCTGAAGCAACCTTATCTATGCAGATGAAATGGCAATTGTTGCTGGCAGATTTTGTTAGCTATAGCTACCTAATTTAAGCTAATGATAATATCACGAGTCAGTTAAATAATGCTATCTTTGCCTGAGTGTTAAATACTTACAATTGGCTTGTACTAAAATGTATCCAATGTACCTCTGCAAAGAGGTCTTAAATATGCACTTGATGGCTGCATGCATAATGCTGTGCTAAAAAATGGAGGCTAAAGCTGTATGACCTAGGTTAAAAGCCTGCATCCTCACCAGCTGATGACTCATTAATAGCACAACTTCTTGCATTACAGTGTAGAACCAATAGTCGTAGTATTAAGTATGACAAGCTGGTGATTGTTGTTTATTTTAGGGCAAATAAATCTAGTGTTTGATCCCATCCTTACACCTCTGCATTTGTGTTTTTGAATTTGGAAAGACTTTTAAAAAAAAGACACCTCAATCTCTTAGCTCTGGCTATTAAAGAGTTCATAGAGGGGGACATGTAGCAGGCATACACTGGTTGCTCAGGATTGTGACCAGAACACCCTTAAACCACATAGGAAACAGAGACAATAGGAGTTTTTTCTAATTCTGTGTTGTAGATATTAGCACAGAGGAGGAGGTCTATTATCAACTCAAACATTAGTTGGCCAGTTCCAGTCTTGAGTGGGAAGTAGCATCTTCCTCTTTAAAATACATGAAATTGTATAAAATAATTGTCCAAATCTATCACGGACCAATACTGCCATCTATTGACAGTGTCTAATTCAGCATGTTCTTAGTTTAGCATGATTATTTTATTTAGTTTCACATATTGTCTCACAGTTGGTCATGGTGAAAGGTGAATATGCTGTAACTCCAAGTTAAATCATTCAGCAAAATAATTTCTCGTTCCGACTGCGACAAAGAAAAGGAAGAAGAACGAGTCCTGATTGGCAGAGACTGTGTTACCATGCCTTCAAAGGTGACGCCTGGAATAAAACAATACGGTTTTTGAAGATTTTTGTGTTGTTTAGCTAACACCTAGGTTTTCTTAAGTTATCCAGTCAAAGCTCAGTACAGTAATTAGCACGCTTATTCCGCCATCAACACTCATGGAAGCTCAGGCTGCACGAGTGCAACACCTAACTAAGAGAGAGTCTCTGGGCTTCCAAAGACTCAACAGCTGAGACACACCAGTACAACCATCGCCTGGCAACCACACGATGCCTTAGGGACGCATCCACCCAAAGTCCTCTGTGAGGATGTTGCCAGCTTAAAGAGTTTAATCTTTAAATTTCATTCATAGACGTCCTAGTATTCGTATTATAGTCATACAATACATAGCTTAAACCTGTTTGCTTCCACTATATCACATTACTCATTTTACCTTTTTATTTTAACCTTGTTAGCTTGATCATCTTTACATTTTTATTTTATCATTATTTTTTGCATTCATTTCATGTAGTAGACAGTAGTTAATAAAACCATCTGTATTTGCACCCAGTCATTGCTTCTATGTTTCTTTGGGAGTAGAGGACAAGGATCCCTTGAATCGTAAATGTACAAGTCTGACTGGGGTTACTATATCAATATTTAAATTAAAGAATTCTTTCCAAAATTTAAAAGTAGTTCCCCCCCTTAAACGAGTGCTTTTCTGAATGAATTCTGCAGTAACTCCACTATTGGGTGTCCTGTAATACCTCCATACTAATGTAGAATGAATGTGTCGAAAATAACATGGTTGTAAATGATGTAGTTGATGTTTGTATGTACATGGGATTAGCATTATCAGAGGAACACTGAGTGTCCTAATTGTACCATCTGCAAATCTTGCATATATTGTTTATGTTCATGATATGTAACTTAAAAATTTGACCACATATTCTCTTTCATACCAGTTTTTTCAAAGAGACAGATTTTTCAGCACTATTCTCTTTCTGGTCAAAAATCTAGGAGCTCCGGTAAAAATTATTAATGAGATCTTTGATAGTGGTTTCAGGAAACTCATCTTGCTGCTCAGCATGAAGACCTATTGAAGCTCAAATCAGTAGGTCACTAAATATAATAAGTTCATAGAAGGTAATTTTTTTTTCTCTTTTTTGGTAGAGTAAAAATTACTGACCAAGCACATTCTGATGTGATTAAAATCACCAGAATAATAGGTAATAATTTAAATTTCTGGAGATTTTTCAGATAAAGTTTGTCCTGTCAGAAAAGTGCACATCATTCTATTGTTGTTACAGCTCATTCTTATATCAAAGAACATATTAATGCCAAGCGCCGACATCATGCAGGGTTTGATTAGAGCGTTTTGGTTCGTCTCTCTCTTTTATGTGTGCATCTCACAGCACTTGCTTTAACAGGACAGTACAGGAACTATGGAGACTAATGAGAAAGGCTGCTGCTCCTTAAAGTGGTGTTGTTGGTGTCTAGCGGGGAGAATTGATTGGGAATGCTTGTGATGAAGTTGGAGCACTCTAACAGGGCCGATCGGCAATCATCATTAATATGTGGCACAGCTAAAATAGACCCATACAAATTAAGTTGTGAAATTGCTTTTGTGGCATTATGTCAGTGGGCAGAATGAATGTGGACCAGTATCTCTCCTTTTTTTCCCCTCTTCCCCTCCCTGTTGCTCATTTTCTCTTTGTGTCTCTCGCATTTCTATTTCTCTGTGTTAAAATGTAAGAATTCATAGTTGATGGGAGTAAACAGTGTCAGTCTTATCTTCAGTGGTGGCATCTGTCAAGATTGTATGGGGAGGGGCAGGGTGGGTGGGGGGTATTTATCTGCGCGCGGTAAATGATGGCTTTGCTTGTAAATGTTGCGAGAGCCAGGGCCACACCTTGACTGAATGTTCCATCACTGTGGCTTTTATAGCCATGAGGGTTGTTTGGCCATTAGAGATGCATAGCTAACCTCTCTGATGCAGAGTGCAGGTTGCAGATTATTTTGTGTGTGGCAGATTCATTGTTTGTCCAGTGATAATGCCAAGATATATAGGGCAGTATTTACTTTTAACATTTGTGTTTTCTCTAATACCTCACACCTGTACTGCATGCATAAAAAACAAGCTCTGTCATCCCATGTATACAAGCCTTTTCCTCATCTACCAAATATATCATGCCCGTGTTTCGAATGTGATTAATTTGGTTGATTTATTTAATTGTGGTGTTACTTTCATTTTAATTATCATTTGCTCTGGTTATCTTCCCAAACGGATAAATTGATATTGTCAATAAAATGACAGAAAATAGCAAAAAATTGCCATCATTATTTCTCAGAGCCCCGGGTGATGCCTTGACCTTGTCCATTTTGTCTGACTTAGAATAAAAAGTTACAACATGTTGAATGTACAATGATATAAAAGAGGGAAAAGCAGCAAATACTCACATTGGAGAAACTGGAACCAAAGAGTGTTTGGAATTTTTCCTTGAAAAGTGATTCAAGCAGTTGTCAGTTATCTAAATACTTGCCAGTTCATTTTCTCTCAGTCAACTAAAAGATTAATCAAGGCAACATTATTTAACATATAATAACATTTGATTTTGTTAGTTAGTGTTAAGACTGTGTAGTCACTCTACACATTTACAAAACATTGTTGCCGTATTGGTATTTAGCCCTGACATGACATGCATAACTTTCCTGCAAAGCGCAGAAAAATGCCAATTATTTATGTTAAAATCTGCCATATTTCTTCCTTTGTGTTTTCAGTGAAAGTCTTGTTTTTCCCATCATTATTCCAATGTCTGCACACAGCTTCTTCAAAACATATTGTACAGCCTTGAGAGGCGAGAAGCAGCGGAACGGCTGTTTGTTGACAGGAGTCAATTCATCCCCTTCATGGTAGAAGCTGCCAGGAGAAAGATTCATGCTCTGCTCTGAGTGGTATTGCAGGCTGAGGTAAAACCACTATGAGGCTTATTTTGGGAGGTTACAGTCTGTGTATTCACAGTAAAATAACAGGATCTTTTCTACAGCGTCACTAGCATGTTGTGTAATTTTGCTACTGATTACACACATTATGTACTCTTTAACTATTTGATTCGTACTGCGTTGCTGTGTTTGCAGTTGAACCCGAGATGACGCGACAAAATCCCATTTGAATACACATATTGAACCGTTTTACAGGAGAGCTAATTAATTTTGCTGCCAATTTGCCATTACTGTATAAAAAGGTTTTCATTAAATGAACAACTGCCTCAGATCATTGAAGTTTCTAATTAACACAGAGACGTCATGTTTGCTCATCAGTAGACAACATGTAAGAAATGTTTCCCCAGTTATTATGAACAAATTTTTACATTTTTAGCTTTAAGAATCACAACAGCGTTGTTTTGTACAAGATATTTATCTTGTAGGTCTTCACCTGCTGTTGATTAGTGTTATAAGTGCACCAGTACTGATGGTGAAAAGGATGACAGTAATGATTCAGGCTATAAAATCACAACGACGTCTTCAGTCGTTATTAAATGACTGTTGTTGAGCCTTTTGTTGACATCGAACATCCGATGGGTTATAATGCCTTTCACACCTGTCATACCTCATCAACACCCCAAGATTTTCTTGCTGTTGTATTTTTTCTCCCCTGAGTCCCTCTGACTGATTTCTTTCCACCCTGTCTCCCTTTCACATATCATAATGCATAATTTGCACCATAGCTTCCCTGTGCAAATGGAGAAAACTGTGGTGACAATTTCAATTTGGCAGAAACCCTGTGAGCACATAGTCAGTTGACACTAGATCCTGATTGCTGTTGCCCCGATGTGCTGAGGAGCATGTCCAGATTGTCCCTTACTCATACTGACATATCCCTCTGTAAATATCCATGCGGCAGTCTACACTGCCACCTTGAGGCTGACTTGCAAGCTTTCTATCATCCTCCTCCTGCATCCTGTTAAATGTTGCACAGCCACGATCTTGCAAATTAGGTATGGACAGGAAGTTGCAGTATTATCTGTACCACATGTTTATCGCTACACCTGGCTGTTTGGTATTCTACCTGGAATCTCTTGCAGTGTTGTGGCGCGAAAAAGACACAAGTGTCCAGACTGACAATGTCTCAGGTGTGTGCCTGACCTGAGTCACGACCCCAGGAGTGTTTTCATTATTGAGTTACTGTATTAGCCTAACCTTTTAGCGGTGCCTCAAGTGGAAATGGCTTTGAGTCATGTCAACAGCAGACAGTAATAATAGGCTTGTTAAAAGGCAACCTGCATTCTGCCCACACACGTCAACAGACACAAATTCATGTGGTCAAGCAGTCCTCCCAACCACAGCCTTTCAGTTTGGCCCAGCTGCATTCAGACAGTGAAGAACTGACACTGTTTTTTTTTCTTTTCAGTCATTTTTCTTTTCATGATGCTCCTTTTTCATACTCTCTTCTTCTATCTTCTCTTTCAGTGTGCAGCAGTGCTCCGGTGAGCATGAAGATCCAGCCGCTGAACCAGACAGCGCTGATGGTGAGCTGGGAACGCCCTCTGACCATTTACCACCCGCCCATCACCAGTTACATGGTCTCCTACAGCTGGGTGAAACGTGATGTCGCAGATGAAAATACCTTCACCAAGACTGGGGACCAGAGCATGGTGAGTATTATCATCAGCTGCTCATACCAGATCAAGGCACTATGATTTTTCTTTTTTTTTTCCTCTGTCTTTTTTTTTTTAGAGGGATGTGTTTTAAAGAGGTCTGATTGGTTTGCAGAGCCTCAGATGTATCTGGCAGGATCAGAAGGTGCTTGGATCAGTGACAGTGTGTATAGGAGGTGACAGGTTGTGATGAACTTTGCGTGTGGCTTTTGGTTGATATAAGGACCCGGACACTCCTCTGTCACTCACCTGTCTAAGAATAGGCACACAGGCCTGTCACACACGCTGACGAGTCTAACTGATAATATGTGCAATGCACCTGTGGCCTTTTCTCAATTTTAGCATTTTCTGTCATCTGTTTATTTTTATTTTTTTAGCATTGATTTAAACGCTAATCATTCTCTGAGGTAGGACTCTGTATTATAGGGTCTAAGATAATTTTTAAGAAAATCTGATTCATATAAAAGCAGTATAAACAAAATAATACATGCTCTTTTTATGCCTCCTTGCTTGAGGAACTTGGACTCAAGGATGAGGTCAAGCTTACTGTGATCTCACAAAACACGTTTTCTTTTTCTCTTTTTTTTGTGTGGCTATAACTCAAGAATTTACACGCTAATTACGACATTATTTAACACAAATGTTTAAAGGATAAAATGATGAAGGGATGACATTTTATATCCAAAAGGTCAAAGATCAGCCTCACTGTGACTTCATAATATTCTGGAAAAACACTTTTCTGGCCATTATTCAACGCCATGACTCAGCAACAGAAGGGGAGACTGTGACCATATTTCACACTTGGTCGGATACCGAATTGGTGACTAATCTTGGGTGCCCACCTTGAAACTGTGGTGATTGTTTAGATTGTCTGTGTTGTAGAATTTGCAGCTTCTTTGCAGGAATATGACTTCTGGTACAGGTACAGTAGATATACAACAGAACAAGAACAACAAAGCTTAACAAAGTCAAGTCAAATCAGCTTTATTTATATATGACATGGATGTAAACTGCAACTTGACTGGTTGGCAGAGGCATACAACCGTGAGGTGGTAATTCTAATTACTTTAGCAGTTTGAAAACCAGTAATAATTTGATAAGTTCTGGTCCGGTTTCAGGCAGTGGAGGCAGCTCTTTGAACACAAACTGGCTTCTTTTAGTAACAAATGCTGGCAACTGTGTGAGTGCAGCTCTTTAGATCTCTGCACAGTCTTTGACACCATTGATCATATAATTCTGCTCATCTGCCTTAAAAATTAAGCCATCACTGCGGTTCTTATGTATCTCTCCAACAGAACATTCTCTGTCTCTGCAGAAATATATCTTCCCGCTGCAGGAGTTAACGCCTACAAGGCAGTTCTTTTCACACTATATATTCTTCTTCCTGGTCACATATCTTTCCATTTGTGGGAATCCAACACCCAGCTGTGGACCTCTTAAAAGCCTGCTGACCCCCCACAGTCTCAACAGTCTGCATGACTGCCTCTTTGGATATACACAGCACTGGGGCAAAATACTCACCCACCAGCTCAGAGACTTGGGTTCAGTTCCCTGGCGGCAGTACCCCCAGCTTGGTCTTACGTTCCAGTAAACACAGTTGTCAGCATCATGGGTGGGAAGCTGGTGAGGGATGTAGCATTATTATTGCACTAGTGGCTTCTGCTGGTTTGTTGGAGCAACTGCACAGAGGGGTTGTGGTCTGAAGGGAATGGTATAAATCTTTAGCCTTATTACATCCTCCCCTCCTCCTAATGCTGAAAAAACAGCTAATGCAATAGCTAATAACAAATTACTGAACATTAACTTAGAAATTAGTTACTGAGGCTTTGAGACTCTGGGTGTTCCTTGATTACTGTTTTATCTGTGGATGGCCAGGTCTGAATGAATATGCATTCAGCCTTCCTGCAGTTAAGAACTGCCTCATAAATCAAACTAATGCTATCCTCAGCTAAAGACAAATGGGCATTTATTTCCTCTCTCTCAGATTATTGTTGTTCATTTAACTCCCGCACCCCTCAGAAGTCCATGCCTCACCTGCTGCTTGTTCACGAAGCTGCCACAAAAGTTGTCTCTGATGTTAAACATAGAAAACGTTTCAGTCTCCTCATGCTGGTTACTTTCTGTTTTTAGCATCTTTTTGCTACATTTACTGAAGTTTTTACTCCCCATCGGCCATCCAGCACCCTGAGGTCCTCTGACAGAGACGTCATATCTCCACAGCCTCTTTATTCTGTTGTCTGCTGTGTGAGACAAAAGAGGACAGAATATTGTCTATTAGGACACCTGTACTGTGGAACAGGGTGTGGCTTACACATCAAATATGAAGTGAAGTATAAGAGTCATTTTTTAAAATCTATATTTGAACTTTGAAAGTTGAATGACTGGTGAGATTTGTTTGACTTGTTAGGCTTCTGGCTTTCTTTAAAAAAGGGATTAATACAAATACTAGATTATTTCAGGAAATATCCTTGTCTTCCTTTAAAAGCTTTGTTTGTTTATATTGTTATTATAAATCTATTACCTGGCTAACTGAAAGAATGATTAATGTGTCCATGTCTACGTAGCTTCCCTCCCTCGATCATTCTCTTTTCTGACAGTATTCTCTCCACATCTCTCCCTCTCTCTCTCTCTCTCTCTCTCTGCTTGTCAGTCTTTCTTATTTTGCCCACTTCATTTCCATTTCAATTTTCAGTTTGTATCTCTGGACACCTTTATCTGAATTATTTTAGAGAAATAATAGCTCTGCAACACCAGAGGCAATCATCCATCCATTGTGAGGACCATTTCAATATAAGTAAAGCCATCTGCAAACTGCACAACACAATTAAATTAGGCAGGAAATTTGGTTTTTAAACTGCACTGAACTTGTGGGTCACAGACTGTTGACGAAACAGTGGCTCAGTGTTGTATATTTTCATTTTAGGAAATCTGAATCTACAGCATCCATCCTTCAATGTGTTTTCACCACAAATTCAAACATTACTTACAATATTTTTGCAATCTTTTCCTTTGCAGAAAGCAGTCATCACTAATGTGTCCCCTGACGTCCTGTACCTGTTCAGAGTGCAGGCAGTATGTCAGCATGACCTGCGCAGTGATTTCAGCCAAACGCTGCTGTTCAGAGGTAGTCATTATGTATTTTGAAATAATTTCTGCAAATCAGTAACATGAGATGGATTTTTGAAGTGCTTGCTTCCTCTCTTGTTTTCCAGCTAATACAACAAGAACATTTGAAGGGTCTCGTATTGTGAAGACTGGGATGGTGAGTTGACCAGAAGATGGCAGTGCAATTTTTTTTTTTTTTTTGTTTGTTTTTTTCATGTTAGTAACATTCATGTGGTGCTGTTGGGTAACCACTTTTTCTCTGCCTGTCTCCCTCAGCCCACGATTTCTCCAGCATCCTCAGCAGACATGGCTCCAATAAGCTCCGGTTCCTCCACTTGGACATCGTCTGGCATCCACTTCTCCATCGTCTCCATGGCAACGGGGATGGGCCCATCCTCCAGTGGCAGCCAGGCCACGGTGGCATCAGTAGTGACAAGCTCTTTGCTGGCCGGCTTGGGAGTCGGCGGAGGGGTCATCTCTTCTTTGCCCAGCTCCGTCTGGCCGACACATGCTCCGCAAGCCACTCAGAACCCCACCCGTCCGTCCGCCCCGCCCGCAAAGTCCAGCACCGAGCAGGCGGCATCCCAGGGCTCGGAGGCAGAAACCCCAGCCGAGGAGAACCAAGCTGCCCGTGAGGGCGAGGAGGATGACAAGGAGGGAGAGAGAGAAGGAGAGCAGGAGGAGGAAGAGGAAGAGAAGAAGAGAAAGAACAAGCCTGCACCTGATAATGAGGAAAAGCAAGGGAACAGCACTGTGGCCAAAGAGCCTTTAATCCCCACCCCCGCATCCACAGCCAAAGAGAAAGGAGAGGGAAAGCCGACAGTCAAAGGCACCACAATACCTGCAAGCACTGGTGAGGAGCAGTTGGTCAATGCAGACAAGATTCCCACAGATGTAAATGCAGTCTCCACTCAGGAGCCTCGTAATGACAGTGCTGAGATGCAGATTCCCCAGAGCTCCACACTGTCTCCAAAGATCAGTAGTGATGGGAGGAATATCTGGCCTTTCTCTGTCCACACTGGTGAGCACACCTCATTTCTTTGACACAGATAAGACATGTTTTCTCTCAGTTTACAATCCCTTCCAAACCGAAAAATCCTTTTCGAATTCTCCATAAGCCTTGTTCTCTTGTTGTCAGCTATCAGACAAGGCAAGACTTCGCTCCAAAGCAGAATTCTGTAAACACTTCCAACAGTTGTGAAGCCCAATTTAACATAACAAATAACTTGATGTAATACAGTAACTATGCTGGTTACCATCTTAGTAGAAGACAAAGCTCCAGGCTTTTGTGTCAGTACAACACAGAGGCTTGAAGGCAGAAGTGAGCTGGCTGCCAGAGGGGTTTTGCCTCGAGGAATTGCTTAAAGCATATTTCAAAAGAGTTTGCTTCAAGGGAGAGCAGTTTTAAAGATTGTTTTTGCCCGATCTTTCACCATCTTCATCAACATAATGTTAGAAATGGTGCATCATGAACACTAATTGAAAAGTCAGTGTTCATGCCATATTCAGGATTTAGCAAAATTAAGTTATGATCTGCACAAGCAGAGGAACTACACTGTGTAATGTTCATCTGAATCTGATGAGTTTTTATCATTATCATTCTCAAGTGATGTACACATGGAAGGAGTAATGAATGTGATTTACCATAATAGGCCTATAGGATTATTATTCTCTGTAGCTTCATTCTAAACTAAGCCAAATATTGAGCTTAGGCTCAGGTTGGGCTATTCTGGTCTATCTGTGCTTTAAAATTTGGATTCAATTTAAGCTCCTCACACAAATCCAAGCATGCTGTCTCTTTTGTTACAGACTATTTTGTGAACATAATAGAAGAAATGTGGAGAAACATTTGGTATTAGATATTTAGTGATAAAGATTGAAGTCCCTGTGCGTAGGATTTTAAAATTTCAGACATTCTCCCAGTGGAGGCATCAAAACAGAGACAGTGGCAGACAGCAATACATGCCAATACACTATTCCCATCCCTCCATGGAACTGACCTCCAGACACAGAGAGAGAGAAGAGCTCAAAGCAACACATAGACTGCACCAATTCTCACCAAGATTGTCAAACTTTATCTGTAAAAAAAAAAAACTTCTGCAGCCAGAAAACTAACACATTTAAGGTTGGAATATTAGTCAATGTTTGCTCATTAGAATATTTTTATTCATGTATATGTGTGTGTATTGTGTTCCAGACCGGACCACTTTGTCCAATGTTACGCGAAGCCCTCCTCCGGGGATGGGCAGGATGGTGTGGATTGTCCCCTTAGTGGTGGTGTCTGCTCTCACTCTGCTCTGCCTCATAATGCTGCTGATTGTAATGGTCTATTGGAGGTGAGGAAAAACTTTTAATAACTTCATTCCAGAGGAGACATTTTACTGCTATAAAAACTTTGGGAGAGCAGTAAAATGTCATTACATCAAGTGCTGTTACATACAGAAGTGCCTCATCTTGATGAGGATTAACTGAGCTGCCCTTCACCCACACTGACCTCATCCATACTTTTTTTTTTTCATACTCACAGTTCAGGGTTAAGTGACACACCCGCATACTTGTCTGGATTTTCCAGTCCACCTGCTCCACACTCAGGCCCATGTAGTTCAGATGTGTCTATTTTAAGTATCCATTTGCGCGTATCAGTCTCAACCAGTCTGGTAGTAAAGACATCTTCCCTGCCTGTGTGTCGTGCATCAGACCCATCACCCACCCAAGTGAGGGGTCTGGCGACCTGAGGGCCCTGCAGCGCCAGCAGGGGTCCCAGCTGTGTGTTCATCTGCCGGGCTAATTTCCAGCCACGCTATTGGAGCCCTAGTAATTACACAAGCCAAGCCACTGGCACATGTGGGATGGCTAATGAGTTACAAATAGCACTGTGGACCATTTCCTCAGCTGGTCCCAAACATATTTACTGTCTGTAAATGTTCTACTCCATGTTGGGTAGGATTTTGTTTGTTTACAGTCTGAGAAATTAATTAATAATTATTTTGGTTAATACTTGAAATGTGTTAGATGCATTTTATAAAGGATACTTTTTTTGAAGTGTGAGATCACTGCAGCCAATGTTTATGCGTCAACAACACCTTACTGTGGCATTTTATGGTGTCAGATAATATAAGACGGTGATATAAATAAAAGCCTGGTTATCAGCCCCATAGAGGTGTTAAAGACACAGACAGCTGAAAACAAGATGACTATAGTGGATTGGGTCGACGGATGAATTACTGAGAGTTGTGGTATTTGAGCAGAAGAGCAGGGGCAGCTTTGAGAGTAGAAATGGCCATCACAGCTGTTGTTGTGACAACTCAGACAGTTCACAGACAATGTCTGCTTCCCTGGGGGAAAGACCATGATGAAAGATGAAATCAACCCATTCACACTGTCTTTACTCTTCATGCTCTGTGTTCTCTCTCATGGTGACAGTGCAGCTATTAAAGCAAGCGATTGTCTCTGCTCACAGATGTTTTGGTCATTAACAACTTAATATCATACTCCATTTGATTTATAAATATTTATTTAAAAAATATGCAGTCAATGGACCATCTACTGAAGTTTAATATGCCTCTCTCATTTTTAGCTGGTCCATTTTTGCTTGTTTGGATAATCTTAGGTTATGAGTGTCTACAGTGGAATTAATTGCTACAGTTAGAGAACGCATCTGGAAGCCTCTGAGGCTCGAGGTGTTTGTTGAAAGCTCACAGATGTTGAACTGAGAACAAATCCCATCCCGTGTTAGTGACTCAGTGCCGCTGACTCCAGTGTTAAATGGCATGCCTAACTCCAGTTTCTTTACACCTGACACTCATTCAGAAAGCTTATTTCATTCCAGTTTCCATTCCCCCAAAGCAAACTATTCTTCTGAGACCCTGGGAGACAAGTCAGGGAGAAGGTGTCGACAATGACGGTTCGTTACCTGCACCACATCTACACCCACAGGGAGCCATTAGATTGGGAGGCGGTGACGCAAGCCAGGGGGGGAGCTCTCCTCCCCCCATTTGTTTTTCACCCTCCCCTCTCCCTCTTTTTTTTCTCTCTCTCTACATCTCTCTTTCAGTATTTTTTAAATGCAGTGCAACCTCTTTTATTTTTGTTCCATCTGTCGTAAAGAATGACTAGCATCTGCTCCCTCCTCTGCATCAAGTACAGGTAGGATTAAACCTGGGAAATGCTGGCACTGAGATGAAACATGGGTCTTTTATATGCATTCATTAGTATACATTTTGTGTGTGTGTGTGAGAGAGAGAGAGAGAGGAGGAGGATGAAGGCTGGAGAGGATGTGTAAGGTCCTAACTTTAAAGATTTCTCATTTAGAGACCATTTCTCTGTTTTTCAGGGGCTTGCTAAAAATGAAAGAACTTGTTTTTTTCTTAATGTATTACTCATCACGTTAGATTTTTTTGAGAAGGAAACTGGAATGTAGCTTTAGCCTTAAAAAACTTCCAACCAAATATCCAAAACTTATCTTCTTACAAAGCTGTAATATATAGATAAATAACTTAGGTGATCTCCATGTCTCAAAGCAGCAGGAACTACCTAGTGCTGGATTTCAAAACTTTCATCTGATCAAAACACAGATCAAATTTTTATATGAACATTAACTTTTTGAGCAGCAGTTGCTGGCAACAGCCATGAGTATTTTCTCCAGAAAAATGCACCTTGAAGTTGATTTTGTTGTCCTCAAAATGTAAGGGGATTTCTTAAAAGTGCTGTGTGTCGCCCTGGAGAGGGAATCGGGGGGAGGGAATGAGTTTGGATTAGTTGTCTTCGAGTTTGAGTAAAGAGCTAAATTTGGTGCCGCGCTGTGTGTCGCTGAGAGTTGTTTACCTGTTCCCTGTAGTCGGCTCAGACTGTGTTTCCAGGAGCCGCTCACTCTATCTGTGTGCGATCAGCTGTGTCCCAACTACTCTGGGGTTTTCATTAGCACTTTTCTGCCGTTCTTGTGTCATTCTCCTCAACATTTAGATGCTGATGTTGACAGACCGGATCTGAGAACAATGGGATAACGACTCCCTAATACACTTTACTGTGGCATTATCTGTGCTCATAGTGTGTGGTTTCACTGTGCTGCATCCCACTGTACTGCTCTCTCTCTCTGTGTCCCGGTAGGAGATTTTTCCAGACAGCTCACTTCTATGTAGAGGAGAGCAGCTCTCCACGGGTGGTGGCCAATGAGAATATTCCAGTCATCCCTATACCAGGTGAGCCATGTTTTATTCATTATATTAGAATATTCACACATGTAATGATCAAATATCCACAATTTTATGTCAAAGTGTACTAACACACAACTGTGTTACAGTTTTTTAGATCAATGATCCCCAACCAGGGGTACTTGTATTATATAGCATGGTAATTGTATGGTGCTTGTGTACCCAAGGGGGTACTTCTGCAGTGACTTTGGAGTTTGTGAAAACACTGTGGGGTAGCTCAATACACGCACACACACACACACACACACACATACACATATGTGTGTGTGTGTGTGTGTGTGAATTGTGTGTTTTATCCATGTGTAAAATAAAAAAAAATACCTAAAAGTAATGGATAAGCGGTAATTACTTTGGTAAAAGTAACTGTTACCAAAGAAAAAAGGTTAAATTGTCAAAATAGTTTACTGAAAGTAATGAATAAATGGTGAAATAGCTTAAACTAATGGATAAATATTTTGAATAAATTAAAGGGAAAAAGAACCACTGTTGTGGATGTTCTGGTTTTGCAGGGGAAAATTAATTTATTAAATCTATACTATTGAATCAAACATTCTATTATTTATCCTAATAAAGTGTGTCTTTAAGACTGAAACTGAATAAAATTATCAGAATGAAGGAGGAATCTAGACTTACTCTAAGTGATTTATGTCTGCCGATACAGCTCACACCCACAGGTCACTATTAACTGTTTTCAAATGGTTTTCTCTATTACCTTGATGTCCACATTTGCACAGTTTCTGTTCATTTACATGTGAAATGACTCTGAGAGCAGCTCTGTGGGAGTTGTGTGATTGGCTTTTCTTAGCCTCTAATGTTCCAGGCAGCAGTGCAGTGGCAGCTAGTCGATATCAGACTTTACTTTCACAGTCGCTTAAAGCTCAGGGACATTTCAAGGCTGTGATATCATCGTTAAAGAGCACAGTTGACGCCGGTGTTGACTCTGCATTCATTCAGTTTTTATTGCTTGGGTTTTTCATTATTTTCATTCTTTCTCCCTTTATTTCTTCTTGGTCTCACTGCATACTTGCTTTAAATTGACGTGTGCAAGAAAATGAAATTCATAGGATAATGACCTTAGAGGCTTAGAATTTAGATTACTTCTCTTCATAGATTTTTATAAACATTTAATTTTTTTTAGTATTAGTTTTAGTTTTTTGTCAACAGTTACATGTTTTATATATTATAAAAAATGTCGATATGAGACCACAGTTAAAAGTATAGTTGTAGTGCTGTGGGACATTCAAGTCCACATGTGAACTTGACTCTGTACAGTTTTATTTCTTATTATGCCTAATCACCCGTAGTTCATTTCAATTTCTAGCTCTTAAAGCCACATTTCACCCAGAACAATTCTGATGAAGTGATTAGACTGATAAGTCTCTTGACTCCAATACAGGGAAGAAAAGACATTTTGATGAATGAGCAGATTAACAAACCAGAATTCACCTTTACGCTGTAACCACTGAGGCAAGTGAGAGCCCTAAAGGCCCCAGCTGCGAGGGTGTATTAGTTAAGGCATTGGCCAGCGTCAGCAGAGATGACAGCTGGGTCCCCCTGCACTACTGTCCCTGTGTGATGGTGACCAGCCTTATCAGTGATCCCTCATGTGTGATTTGGGGCTGATTTGGCTCAGATGAGACAGATGCTCCCTCCTATAAATCCTCAAAATACTAATTTGTGGTGTTTGTGATGGAGGATGGTGTGCAATATAAAACACTGTTTTCATTATTTTAGTTTTTTTTCCTTGTCATCGCTGAGAAAGAGACTGTGGGTGGCGTACATCACATTTATCGCATAGTTGCATTAAAATTGTTAAAACATTAGCTTAATAATTAGCTTCCTTGTATTGCTGACACACTCTATATACTTACACGAGGAGATCACACACATGCTGTATACATATAGTGGCTAAAAACTAATCCCTGATAGTACAGGATATCAGCCACACACACAGTAACTTAATAACTGTTCTGTGTTTCTCCTGCAGATGACATGGAGGCCATCCCTGTTAAGCATTTTGTCAAACACATCATGGAGCTTTACAAAAACAACCTACAAGGTTTTGCTGAGGAGTTTGAGGTATGCTTTCAACACCACTTTAACAATGATCAATTTCTAACCTTTGCTACAGTATTTAACTAAGACCGCAGGATAAATAAAAGCACATTTGTCTGCTTTAGTCATGCTGACATTTGTGGTTTTCAGTAAAATGTGTGCAAATATCAAATGGATCGCCAGAGAATTTGGTAAAAGCTTTCATATCCACCTGAGGATGAATTGTAATAACTCGGGTGATCTCCGACTTTTCAGGTCAACATTCATTTAATTTGTCCAGTGCTTTGCTTTATGACCAAATACCTGCTTAACTGCTGACAATCCCGTCAGCCTGAGCTGTACTTCAAGTTTACTGCTAATTGGCACTAAGCAGGCTAACGTGCTACATTAAGATGGTTCACATGGCAATCTGCATAGCATCAGCATGTTAGCATCGTCATTGTGAGCGTGTTAGTGTGCTGACATTTGGCCCAAAGCAAAGCTGAGCCCCACAGAGCCGCTAGCATGCTGCAGACTTTCTTTCCTGGATTTAAATAAGTTGTGATAGACCACTTGGCACAGTTCATGTCCCCCTCTTCTGTGCGAATGTTGTCTCCAAAAGGGCCTGCGTCTGAACATTGGTTAGAGATTATTTTCTGCATGTGCTTGTGTGCAGGGTTTCTAATTTTGAACAGATGGTTGAGAGAAAGATGGAGAGAAAGATCAAGAGAGACGGGGGTAATTAGAGAAGGCCTGTCTGCTGGTTGACTGGATGGGAACACACTCTCTGTGTAACCAGGTTAAGGAACGAGGCAAAAGCTTCACCCCTGAGAGGACTCCTTTTAATTGGGGTCATTTGATGTGAATCCTGTGTGCATAGTTTTCAAATGGACCACAGTGAAAACTGCGCTGGAAATGAATGTTGTATTTCAGGGGGTTGGCTGGGTTGGCTGGGTGCGCCGTGGTGCGGTGAATAAGAAGAGAGGAGGGTCGTCCTGCTGGGGGTTTGATTTCAAACCCCAGTGGCCGTAAGCATCTGTTCTGCCGAAGTGCCTTTGACCGATGACTGAATCCCTGCCAGAGATTCAGCTTTGCAGTTCATCCTGAGCTCTGAGCTTTGTATGCACGGGGAGCAAGTTTGGGGGAAAAAAGTTTTACAAAAAATTAAATCAGAGAAGTTTTGCTTCAAAAACATAAAAACATGCAGTGTCTATGAAACCACTGTAGCAATTTAGATAAATATATCTCACTTACAGAGGGTAATTCTATTACATCTTCTGTTCTTGTTTAATAAAATCCATCTGTCTATTTCTTTCACACTCCAGGAGGTCCAGCGCTCGACAGCAGACCTGAAAATCACAGCAGAACATTCCAATCATCCTGACAACAAGCACAAAAACAGATACATCAACATTGTGGCCTGTGAGTCAGCTGTAAAATCTGATTATGATGTCTACTGCTGCGGCATCCAATAATGTTTTAATAACATGTTTTTATCCTTTTAATAATTCACACAAATATGTCAATGCTTTTCCCAGATGACCACAGCAGGGTGAAATTACGAGCGCTGGCGGGGAAGGATGCCAAGCATTCAGATTACATCAACGCCAACTATGTAGATGTGAGTGTGTAACCAACCACTTGACATGTCAGGATCATTCAAGGTTGGGTTTTCTTTGTGGAGATCGTACGTTGGGTTTCTTTTTTGTGTCATGAAAAGAATTATCCATAGAGCTAAATGCCATGCTGACTGCTGTATATAGAATATCAGTTGAAGCATCAAAATAATAAAATCGACAGACAGAGCAATAACAAATTGGCATCTATTTTAAAAATATTGACTAATATATAAATATTTACAGTTTCTGTCAGTTCTTGACCTACTAATGTCTTGTGTCAGTAAACCAGTCATATAAGCTCTATCAGGGGCTGTGGGTAATTGATACAATATTGATTGCATCTTACTGTTAACAATACTCCTCCACTCTCCTGTTTCAGGGCTACAACCGTCCCAGAGCTTATATAGCTGCTCAGGGTCCTCTCAAGTCTACATTTGAGGATTTTTGGAGGATGGTGTGGGAGCAGAACACTGGAATCATCGTCATGATCACAAACCTGGTGGAGAAAGGAAGAGTAGGCTTACTTCCATCTTCCACAGACTGAAAATAGAAAACAAATATGACTGTTTTTCCATATCATTCATTGTGTGCATTGTGTCCCACAGAGGAAATGTGACCAGTACTGGCCAACAGAGAACAGCGAGCAGTATGGAAACATTGTGGTGACGCTGAAAAGCACCAAAGTGCACGCCTGCTACACACTGCGGCGTTTTCTCATAAGGAACACGAAAGTTAAAAAGGTAACTAAAAGTCCAGGCTCATGCTGCGATTCAGCCTGGATCAGGTTACACTAGCATTTTTTAATCAGTCAACCAGGGAGTTTCAAAATAGAGCTTTACTCGATCAGGTTTCACCATTAAAACTCAAAGAAGAACTCCACTTTACACATCAGAAGTCTGATTTACCAGACCTCTGTAGCCCGCTCCTCGTCTCTGGTTGAGGCTAGAGACTTGAGGAGACATTAGATTCTAACAGCATAACACACCCAATTCTCTAACTGAGCTGTTGACAGTCAAGTTGCATTGTGGGTAATGTACACGCAAGGAAGAATAATACGTGAAATGAAAAAGACAATATCTTCTTTTCTTCTTTTTCTGCACTGATTTTTGATACTTTCTCTTAAAATGTCCATTGTCAGTCCAACAGTTTTATCAAGGTGCTATGCTAAATCGATGGAGTACTCTTTTAAGGAACGTCCTACCTAGTAAAGATGTAAGCACTGGGTAAATTGTTAACTTGGAAACATCTACAGCACAAGCTAATTAAAAACAATCAGCTATGCAAACAAAAAGTCAGCATCACAAACTACAAGATAACTTCCAGAGGCCAAGAGATAGGAGTATTATTGAGTGAGAGAGATCAGATCCCACAAATGTCACTAATGTAAATGTTTTGTAATTGAGGTTTATCGGTTTATTTCATTATACTGATTATATTCCATGTTGCCTCTTAGACTCTTATTAACATCTTTATTTAGTAAGTTGGTTCAGTCAACTGCACAGCACTTCCAGCTGAACAACTAATCTCTTCATAAGAAATGTTACCTGTTTTAATTTAATCATCTCATAGTAAACACTTAGTTATAATGACACTGATGATCAGGCTCTGTATTGTATTCTCACCTGGGTCCCGTCTGCTCTTATGTTTCAGGGCCAGAAGGGGAATCCAAAGGGGAGGCTAAATGAACGCATTGTTATCCAGTATCACTACACTCAGTGGCCTGACATGGGAGTACCAGAGTACACCCTCCCCGTGCTCACCTTCATCAACCGCTCATCAGCGGCTCGCACTGCAGACATGGGCCCTGTCCTGGTGCACTGCAGGTACGGTTCATTATTGCCGAGCTCCCTGGGCCTAAATGAGCGTTACTTACAAGTGTTAGCCTCTCACATTTGCTGACGTGGTTAACAGCTCCCTCTATGGGCTCGCTATTATCCTCATATTGCTTTTTGCTCTCTGCTCTTCAGTGCAGGGGTTGGGCGTACGGGAACGTACATTGTCATTGACAGCATGCTGCAACAGATCAAGGACAAAAGCACAGTCAGCGTCCTGGATTTTCTCAAACATATCCGCACACAACGCAACTACCTAGTCCAGACTGAGGTAAGAAGCCCTAAATCATTGCTTGCGCCAGGAAACTGGATTCCTTCCCCTGCATTAAAAAAGGTCATCTAGGATTAAAGATGGATAGGGAGTTATGAAAGCTGTTCAGTTTGATACTTTTGGCTCAGGTAAAGGTCACAGTTGCTGCAATTTCATTGCAACACAGCACAAACTTATATTCTCTCACACACCATAATACAGATGATTGTATAATGCCAGAGTTAGTCTGCACTGACTGCCCTCAGGCAGCAGTAATGTATTTTATTCTATAGCCTATTAGAGAATCATTCTTTCTGTGTCCTCCTTACCTCATGTGCATGTGCAATCGTGTTTTTAGGGCTCTGTTTAGGTTTTTGTTTAATGATTTAATAAACAAATCATGTACAAGTGATATGAAGTATAAGACATTTAAATGAGACATGAACTAAAACATATTTACTTAATTAAAAACATTTATTAATTAAAGTGAAATTCTGAATGAAGGACAGTATTTCTACATTGTGATTCTCCCACCGCTGATTGCAAGTCACTTTTATTTCTCTTTTTTTTTAAAGTCTGTTTTTATTCCACAGCAGCATTTTTCCTAGTGACCATTTTATTTCATACTGCCACTTTTCATTACAGTCTTTGTCAATCAAGACAAACAGGCTGACTGGTTGTGATTGATTGTTGCCTCCATAATATAATTGGCTCCTCCCTAATAAAAACTGCTGGAATTAAATGAAAGTGACAGCTTTTGAAAGCTGGCTGAAAGAAATGTAATATTAATAAGATGAATTTTGTCTGTATTTATTCATACAGTTATCTATTTCATAATCTCTCATTACTGTACATCTCTAAACCCTCCGTCTGCCGGCAGGAGCAGTATGTTTTCATCCACGATGCTCTGATGGAGGCCATCCTGAGCAGAGAGACAGAGGTGCCTGCCTGGCAGCTCCACAGTTATGTCAACAGCATCCTCACGCCCAACTCGACAGGCCGCACACGGCTGGAGAAGCAGTTCAGGGTGAGTAAACCTTCTGGGGATCTGACAGGTCTGGTTAGACGAGCTGTCACCGTCTACGGTGGCAACACCAGCTGAAATCGAGGCGGTCTTTGGATCAGAAGCTTGTTAGCAGCATGCACGGTGGATTTCCAGTTCCAGGCGGGAATAGACTGAGAGCGTCTCTGATGTTGGCTATAATAAAGTCATGTCTGTCACCCCTGCTGCCTTATGCAAAACTTGATGAATGTTTCATCAAGCTCCCGCTCTTTCAACATCAGGAGAGATAAACTAATTGCTCCCACATAATGTCACTTCCTCCTGAGCTCCACATGCTGTTTATTAATGTGAAAGACTTGCTATTAATCTTGGGTGTTAAACAATATTATATCTTATTTTTCATGTTTGATTTTAATTCCCGGTGACTCTCGGGCCCCTAAAATCATATTTTCTGATCTTCTGGTCTTTGCCTTTCTCTCTCACCAGCTGCTGACTCAGTGCAACACCCGCTTTGTGGAGTGCTTTAGTGCCCACAAAGACTGCAACAAGGAGAAGAACCGCAATTCCTCAGTGGTTCCCTGTGAGTGTCTTATCTGTTTCACCACAGCATGCATGCTACTGAGCTGCGGTTTTGGAGAAGCAAGGTCATATCGAACATGTGAAGCTGCCGCACTCTGCATTCAGGGGTGTCGAGAGGGTTGGTCAGAGTGGGTTTGCATAGCAATTAATAGGGGCAGCTGTCTCGAAAAGATTTGTACAGCAGTCACATGTTTAGTTTTAGGATAAAACTGCATTAAAAGCATCTTTGAGGAATAAAATCTGTCCTGCATTGATTATGTTTCCCTCTTTTATGAAATTAAAGACATTTAGAATCAGAATGTGGACATTTTCTAATATAGTTTTCTACTTTCACTCAGTAAATTATTAAGGGCAGTTCATATTCCAAAATTAGAATCTATTTCCATAATCCTATAAGTTAATCTTTCTATGCGTTCTCAGCTCCCTGACAGGGGAAACAGAAGTACTTGTTGCTATAGCAACGGCAAGGACTGGTAATGAATGTGTGCATTATCAGCCAGTGCGATATTATAGAGCCTTGGCTTGTGATTTAAAGTGTGTTTTTCCATCTCTCTGCCTCTTTACAGCGGAGCGAGCAAGGGTTGGACTCACCACTCTGCCCGGAATGAAAGGAACAGATTACATTAATGCGTCCTACATAATGGTACAGTGTCACAGTTTGAGTCTGGCCTGCTTGCTGTGTTTTTTACAGTTCTTTACGATAATTTCTCAGAAAACAATCAGTTGTCTGTGAGCTTTCGCAATCATGCATCACTGTGAGTGGTCTGTGCTTCAGAGAGGCTAACAGCTCACCTCTGTCACCTCAGGGTTACTACAGGAGTAATGAGTTCATCATTACCCAGCATCCCTTGCCACACACCACCACAGACTTCTGGAGGATGATTTGGGACCATAACGCTCAAATTATTGTCATGCTGCCTGACAACCAGGGCCTGGTACGCAACAATGAAACATCATAATATGTTTTTTTAATTAAGTTTCTTTGTTTTATTTGCCCTTTGGCTCTGCTCTGTCTAATAAACAGCCACATTCATGCAGAAAAATATTAGTAAAATGAAGCATTAATGGAAAAGTTTAACAAGTAATGTGTGCACGTTGGTGTTTGTCTGCAGGCTGAGGATGAATTTGTTTACTGGCCGAGTCGGGAAGAGGCCATGAACTGCATCGCCTTCACTGTCACACTCATCAGTAAGGACAGACTGTGCCTCTCCAACGAGGAGCAGATCATCATCCACGACTTCATCTTAGAGGCCACGCAGGTACCTCCTCTTCTGCCTCGTTACATGTTACCATACTTCATCATTGTGATGTGAAGAATCTTGACCATTACGTTATTTACCACTGCTCCTCTCCCGTGCGTGACAGGACGACTACGTTCTGGAGGTGAGACATTTTCAGTGCCCCAAATGGCCGAACCCCGACGCCCCTCTCAGCAGCACCTTCGAGCTCATCAGCGTCATCAAGGAGGAGGCCATGACTCGAGACGGCCCCACCATCGTGCACGATGAGTACGTTTGTGTTTACCTCTGTGTTTTTCCCTGTCAACACGAGAAAAGTTTACTTGTAAGGGCAAACACACACCAAGTTAGGGTTAGGGTTAGTTCAATTCCCAGGATTTTTTGTAATAAAAAATTATTTTTGTCATCATGGTTCAGTTTATTCTCTTTGGATCTGGTCATAGACCAGTTCGTAGATTGATGTACACACTGTTTTATGTGCTTTACAAAGCCTAAAGGCTACATCTGGATCTGGATTTTAAGGCTCCAGATGTGGTAAAAGAATCTTGCTGTTTAATTGCTTTTAAAGTACTATTTGTTCTAGTAGTAGGGCACCAAATGTTGAGTGCTTCCCATGGCTTGAGATTTGAGTCCTGCGGTCCTTTGGTATGTGCCAGTGCTGAGAATCTACAGACAGCTACCAGGATAAACAAAAACACCACTCTAAAGTCTCTTAGTAACCAGGCAACAATAACAACTTCCACAGTGGTTCCCAGCAGATGTCTTTCCTACAGACCTCTGTGCCTACAGCTCCTCAGCTGCTATTAGTGAAAACATCAGTGAGTCGAATACTCTTCATCACCGAAGGTCCAGGCAATCAATCATACTTTTCTCAGACAGTTGGGGCTCTGAAGTTGTCACAGGCTAAATAACAGGGCTCTCTGTCTCCCCATCCATTTATACCAGACGATAACATGATGGAATGCTAATTGTGAACAACTAGTTTCTCTCTTTCTGTGGAGGAGGCTGCTTGCCTCATACATTTTATCCTTTTGTTAACTGCAGTGTATTTTATTTCAGCAGTTACTTATTGGATGCAGAGGAGTGCACTTGCCTTAATAACTTCACAATCTGCAATTAGTTCAGGTGATGATTAGATTTGAGCACCTAAACAACCTCTTACGTTATCATTTGAAGTGATGTGGTTAAACAAGGGGTTTAGGTGGTGTGATATTAACAGTGTTTGATAACACATTAACAGGGAGTGCAGTTAGAGACAGACACGCGTCTTATAGAGCTGATGTTGAATGTTTCCATTCAGGTACGGAGCGGTGTCGGCTGGGATGCTCTGCGCCCTCACCACACTGTCCCAGCAGCTGGAGAATGAAGGCGTCGTCGACATCTATCAGGTGGCTAAGATGATCAATCTCATGAGGCCGGGAGTCTTCACTGATATAGTAAGTTTAAGTTTATGTTGAAGAGAGATTCGGAATCAATATCTAAAGCTGCACTGATTCACTAATTTTATATAAACACTGAATCAAAATGACTGCATGTAATGTAATCTCTACAGTTCCTCACAGCTCTGTGGCGCTTTATGGCCCCTTTCAGCTCGATGTTTTGGTTTTAAGGTTAGCACCTTAACTGTTTTCGGAAAAAGATTTCATATTTATTGATATAAAAGGTTTGTCAGTGCTGTGTTTGCAGCTTGTTCCAATGCTTCCAAGTGACCAAAAAACTAGTTAAGACTGCTTTTAATGTCATTGAGCAACATTTAAAGCTGAGTTAACGGCCACTAGGGCGCAGCATAAACAAAAAGCCAACGTTACTAATATTGTATTCCAATATTACCTCATAGCTACATTATCTTCAACATTAGCATTCACTTGGAGTCTTTTTCCAGTCAAATGAGAAGATTAAGTCCAATTTTCACTCTCCATTTAGCTCTGTTTTGGTGTCCACTAAAGCAGGGAAGAGAATGTGACTACAGACACCTTTTGTCTGTTAATTGGTGTAGAATAGGTTTCACTTTTTTTTTTTCTTTTTTTTTTTTTGCTGTGAATAATGATCAGTGAGCAAAAGAGGTTAAAAAAGCTCCATAGAGATGCAAGGGTTTAATCTTTTTTCATTATTTCTTCTTTGTGTTTGAATTACAAGTGGCCCCTATTACATTAGATCCAGTGTTAATATCAAAACTGTTGATTGATTCAGGGATTCTTTATCGTGTATAGTTTTACATTATGTCATAGGAGGTGATCTGTAGTGTTAACCTGTTGTGTGTTTGTGTTTATGTGCACAGGAGCAGTACCAGTACCTTTACAAAGCCATGCTCAGCCTGGTCAGTAACAGAGAGTGTGGCCTGAGCCCCATGCACATGGACACTAATGGGGTGGTGGTGATTGCAGACGAGTCGGACCCTGCGGAGAGCATGGAGTCGCTCGTCTGAGGACATTGTTACAGGCACTTAATTTGTAAAAATCTGAGAACTTTTCTGAGGCCTTTTTTGCCAGACTATTGATTAAATGAATAACCTTATTACTTTTTATACTGATAAAGGTTTTTTGATATTTATGTTTTTGTCCTTTATTTCTTGTCTTAAATGTTATCCTGCTGAGCGTTTGCACCTGTTTAAGTTGACGTGAGGAAAAAGCAGCTCTGTCCAGTTTGCACTATACTATCAGTGTTACTGCCTAAACCCAGCGAGTTAAATCCTGGCTACATGACAAAACTGGGATCTATGGACCGCAATGAGACAAACCTGAAGCATGAAGACCAGGATGAGTTAAGGCGATCCGCTTCCAATAATGTCTCAAAACTAAACATCGCATCACAACGTAGCCCAGCATGCATTATGTCACTTTTGTCACCTCGATCAAACTAACTGTTTTGAGGCTCGGCTCCACATGCGTGAAGTTCTTTATCACACGTGAAGAGACTCTTACCTGCCTAATATTCATATATTGTCCAAATATCTCACTGCTGTCTTGTATAATGTACTTATGGCTTATTTTGTTAAAGTGTGTTACAACATCTAATGTGAACATTTATTGCTTTTTACAGGGATTTATATTGTTATATTGTTTTGTAATATATATATTATATCCTTAATAGCCAGTCAATGTTTTTTTTCTTAGTACTTTTGCCTATTTGTCCACTGGCCTTGGTGTAGATTCATATTTTTGGAGAATGGCCTACACAGGTCCATATGTTTCATTTTTCAGCTTTTTTTTTTTTCCAGCTTTTCTAACCTCAACAAAAGCTCAACTATTATAACACATAATAGGTATCTGTATTGACACAATTCAAGGCCTATAAAAGTTCTGACCCTACACAAAATTTTTCATGTTTTTCTTCATGAGTCACAGTGCATGTGATTAGGATTTATTTTTGACACTGATTTAACAGTCCATATGTCCACAAATGGATCGAAATTAACTACAAGTACCTAACTGATTGTGCGAGTGTTCACCTTCTGGAGATGATAATTAGCATTGGAACCTTTGGCAGAAATTACAACGTTGAATCTTTGTTGTTCGGTCTGTATCAGCTTTGTACATTTGAACACTGCATTTATTTCTCATTCTTCTTTCAAACTCTATTATTGGAAACTGTGAGTGAGCAGCAAAGATCAAGACCTGCCATTGTTGTTAGACTAAATTGAAGTCTGGACTCTTATTTTGTCACCCCAGGACATTTGAGATTGTTGTTTTTAAAACACTCCAGCATAGCTCAGACGTCATATTTGTCTTGAGATTTCAGTAAAATTTCTTTATATTTTACTGGCTGCTGCAGAGAGGCGTCCTCACAAGGCAACGTGATGGTGATGGTGTGTTTCTTCTCATGTGAAGAAGTTAATTAACACTCAACATGGTGTTTAGAACATCAGAGCATAAACCTCCCACTTTGTTGCAGTTTCCCACACATGCTTTCATGTGAGCTTTTTCACTATAGAGACTTCATCTGTAACCAGAGAGACACCTGAGCAGTGTCTCCTGCTGTATTTCGGCCGTGAAATGCTGCAGCTCCTTCACCAAGTCCTCCTCCTCTTCTCCCCACACTTTTGAGGATAGCCTGCTCTAGGCAGATGTAGAGCTCAGACTTATTCTTTCCATTGTTGTGATCATATTAGGGATATTCAGTGCCTTGGAAATTTTCTGAATATTTAGCAAACTGGACTTCAAATCAGGTGTTTTTTGTTTTTCTTTTCTATTTCTGCTTAGTTTATTACTATAAACATTTATTTTTACATTGACAGGCATTTTCCTTTGATCAGTGTCAAAAGAAATTATAATTACATCCACTGTGATTTAAAGTTGCTAATTAGTATAACACAAGAAAGTTGTAATGGTGGGGGGAGTACTTTTTTATAGGCTCTGTAATTTCTTTCTTTCTTTCTTTCTTTCTTTTTTTTTCTGGTGGCTTGATGCTTTATTTGTAACCAAAGATGTGGTTCCAGTTTGCAACATGTAAGTGGTTTTGTCCTGAGATCTATTTAATCAACTAGAATTTAAAATCAAAATTGTTAAATCTTGCAGTACAGATTTCCAGTGTCAAAGGTGTGAATTTAACCAGAGTTAAGCATGTTTCTGTTCTAGCCTCAGGAACTCACCTTACAGTAGATAATCAGAGTACACGATGCTTTCCTCACTCCTCACATTAGACAAGAAGATTTAAAATTCAGACTGTAAAATGTATTTTATTTGGGCTGATATTCTGTGTCCGCACTATTTTGTGGCTATTAATTATAAGCCCTTCTCAACCCTGAACACCCCTCTCTCTTTATTGATTTGTGTGTATCTTCATAGTGTGTATTCTATGATGAGCACTTTTTTTTCCTTTTGGCTGATAACATCCACTTCTCTGCTAAAGAGGAGTTTACTAAGTCCAGTGAAAACTCTCCAACATTTGGAGACAAGTCAAGTCCAGATTGCTGATCACTTAGCTCTTTCTTTGCTGCAACTGTTTTGTTTTTTTCTTCCGTATGAATGCCGGCATCTTCTCTGTTTGATATTTCTACACTCATTTATCACACGAGTGCTGTTGCTTCAGAAACAAATGACTTTAATCTGACCTTTGTGATCATAGATGTTTGTATTTTCATACAAAGATTTGATTTGTGTAGTGTGGCCCTGTGACAGATTGTACTTTATTCAAATCTTCACTGCAAAATCCCCAACATCCACGACCACACCTGCCCTTGTGAGAGGTCCATCCTGGTGTTTAGACCACATTTTCATGACATTTGCTCAATGGTGCGGGGATGCAGTATGTTACCGTGAGTGGATTCCAGCCAGGGTCATGGTTAAGTCTGATTTGTAACTTAAATAAACAATAAACTGGTTTTGCCCATCATATCACATGTTTATATGACAGTATCATAGCCATATATCCCTATGATACTGTTATATATCATATTATAGTGTCATAGTGTTATTTAATAGGTAAACTGTATTGCTATACATTAAATAAAGTCTGGGTTTGGGTGCACAGCATCCTTGTATTACATGCAACCCCTGATGGATGAGTTTTTTTATAGCTTATTAGTAACCAGTTTATCCCGTTGCCCCCTGCTGTCAGTCTGTCACCAAACAACATTAGTGGAGGGAGTATTCAGGTCCTTTACTCAAGTAAAAGTAGCAATACCACACTGTGAAAATACTCAAGTACAAGTCAAAGTCCTGTATTGAAGCACTGTCTGCAAAATGAAAGTCAAAGTAAGTGCTTACATAATAAGTATTTACTTATTATGCAGAATGGTTCATTTTGGATAATGACAATTAATGCATTAACATGGATGGTGTTAATGTTGCTTATAGATGTAGAGTTCATTTTAATTATAAAGTGTTTGGACAGGAGACAGTGAAAACTGGAGCCTGTGTTTGTTTACATATTTGGATACTTGGCGCCATAAAAAGCATGCCGAATCATCTCTTAGGCGTTCTTGTTTACAGTGTGCAGATGCATGTGTAGATAAATATCACATCATAAAAGAACATTTAAAAATGTGATGATTCCCAGGAAAGTTTTAACAACCGTCACAAAACATTTCAGATTAAGGAAAGGATAGGACAACACTTCTTGTTTGTGACTGGACACATCATAAGTTGAGCGACTTGAGGCCATGGAAGTGATTCTCTACATGGCAAGCATTGTCACAGGCTCAAAATGCCTGTGGATTTCATCACTGAAGTTGATCAAACCTAGAAAGCACGAGAAGCTGTCATCAAGTATCAGGAAACTGACTGAAAAACACTGTAAGAAGTGGCACATAACAAAAGTTATGTGGTCAGCAATGACAGTTGCTGGCTAAGTGTTTTGCAGGGTGCAACTTTGTCCAATCACTTGTAGCTATGTTTTCTCCTTAACAGCTGATTTATTTGCATTGTTTGTGTTGTGCCTCCTTATAATGTTTGAGGGAACTATAACTTAAGTAACATCATACTCGTAGAGGCTGAAGTTATTTTTAGGTTGGATATTCACTCTGGATCCCAGGGCGCCCTCAGCCTCAGTTTCACCCTAAATGAATATTTCAGCAGAAGATAATTGCAGTTTTCCAGTGGCTTTCATGTCATGTTACCCTGTAAATCAAACCAATGCCAAATTATATTGCTGCACTGGACAACCAAGACACACCTCATTTTACTGGAGTTCAGTGCTCTACAGTCTGTTATTCACATGTTCTTTTCACTGTACGTTTTAGTGTCCACATTGCAAAGCAAGATGAGGTTAATCTGCGCCTGTGTGCTTGAGACAAGGGATTGTGCCTCATCAGTGATGGAAATAATGTTAAACTGGACAGGAGCCGTGCTTACTACTTCCACATCCAGGCACAAGGTAACATACCAACTCAATATCATATAACTCAATATCAACTGTTTATATGAATTTATTCTGTCCAGTGAAAACCCCACATTAGAACATATTTAAGTCCTAAATATGTTTCATGGATGGATAACTGTGGGCAAGTTGTGAAAAATATTCCAATATATAACTATTTGTTAGGATTGCACACATGTTCATGAAAGGCTGGAGTGATACATCACATTCAAACATACTTGTTATGATATTTATTGTAATAACACTCATGTTAAAGCAGGTATTGATACGTCCCATAATTCACACCAATGCACTGTGAGTGTTTCCTCGCTAGCTGCTTCTCTATGTTTGAGATTATTTCCTTTGATTATGTGTGACTCATTTGGTTACATAGAGATTGTAATCATTGCCCCTGGTTAATTTAAGACCCAAATGTGTCATATTTACAGAGAGTGCAGTGAGCAGTTTTCTCTGTTGTATCTCTTTTAGCTGACAGAGGGCAGTAGATGGGCACAAACTGTAATCTTGTCCTGTCCTCTACATCCATGTCAACCCAACAAATTCTGCAAAATACACCTATCTTAAATCCATAAAAGACACATACTTCTACATCAATGCTATACTCCTCTGCACATTTCATGGTTTTAAAGTTTTTAAAGAGGTACAAAGAAGCATCAGCAGTTTTAGTCAGAAGGCCATTGAACCCAGTTACTTACAATCTAATCATCGAAGGGTTATCATGATCAGTATTTGAAATCTAGAGCCAGAGAGAAGTTGCCATGTCTGTCGGGATGTCAGTTGCATAATTCATCTGCTGTTATGCTTCAAATCAGCAATTTAATTATTTTTTCTAATCTCAGTGTTAAGTGTCAGAATTGCCTCAACAAAACCATTAAATCCACCATCATTCTTTAATTAACATTCAGACATTTTGCAGGTATAATTAGGTTTACTCTTCCAAAAGTCATTCTCTTAGTCAAGTTAGAAATATAACCTTGTGGACAAACTGTTCTTCTAGAGTGCTGTTGGATGTACATGTAGATGTTTCAGAGTTTTCTTGCCACAGCATCTAGTGGCCATACAGGTACAGTATTTTTTAAAGTTGTGTCAATTTCCAAAGAAATTATGAGTTTTATTTTCAAGGAAACTGGCACCTTTAAATTAAGAGGTGTCACATCTGTTTTAAGATTAGTAATTCAGGGTAGAATTGTGGAAGATCCATACATACGATTTATTTTTAAGTAACAATTTTTCTTTGGTAAAAGACATAGTGTCTGTTAATGAGTTAATTGTGTGTTTGATCTCCATGCATTTGCTGTGAAAATAATATGGTCCAACCCACCCCCATCCCACAAACTTTATATCAATCCAGTTGGTATCCTCCACTTCCTGTTTGGCAGTTGGGATTTCCACATGGAGAACTGCACTGGCACATTACACACACATAATCTAACGAATGTGTTGCTAGCTTAGGCAGCAGTAACCAAATGTTTGCTCTCTGTGCTCCAGTTCTTGTTAGTTCAATGTGGAGTTGATCAAATGTTTGCATTTCCAAAAACACTTGGCCCCCACCCTCATGTTTAAATACAATTTCAGCCACTCATAATTTTTTGATAATTCCCTGCTTCTCTCTCTCTGGAGTCCCCGGTGGGAGACGCCTCTGCCTCAGCCCCCTCCTTCTTGCCTGCTGCCACTCCCCCCCATCCCCCCTGTTCTACCACTCATCTATCCTACTATCTTCTCCTACCACCCCATGCTCCAGCAATGGGGTGGATTCAAACCAGCCAAACCAGAGTACCGCTCCGCTCTTTAATTGGTGTGTTGGACTTTTCATTGCCTCCCATAAGAGTCAAACCAGTGTCCTCTGAACTACAAAACAGGCCTCTAACTGCCTGAGCCATTTAGTCTGATACTTAACAGCTACTTCTTTGAGCTGTTGAGTGTTTGCACTTGGTCTTTAAGTTCAAAATTCGTTGCCTCTTGTAGGAATTGAACCTGCATCCTCTGAGCTATCCAGCAGACCTCTAATGGCCTGAGCCATTTAATCTGACATTTAACATCTATTTCTTTGAGCCTTCAGTGTTTGCATTTGGTCTCTTTGGTCTTGTAAGAATCAAACTCACATAGCAAGCAGCCATTGTCAGTCATTTGGCCACTTGAAGTTAATTTCATCTGGGCTGTGAAGCTGCTATGTAGTGTTTTCTGAAATGTTGTTTACTGAAATATTAATGTGTTTTTGAAAAGTTGTGTTTTGACCTTCAGGACCACCATAGATAATTGGATGTTTAATAATAAAATTCTAAAAACACCATACCTCCAGTACAATATTTAAGTAAACATACTTAGTTACTTTCCACCAATGCCAAACAGACACTCCATGTATAGCTGTAAACATGACAGAGGATGCACATGTACAATAATTTTATTTAGAGGCCACAGCTCTTGCATATTACAACTGTTGGCTTTCATAAGGCAAAAGCAAGAATGAATCCACCAGCTAATTCACACAGAAAACAGAAAGCGTTTGGGGAGGGTGGGAACCCACAGGCATGCAGCGATGGCTCAGAATGCAATGTACAGCATTTTATATTTATATATATATTTATATAATATATACAAAACAACAGTGAGACCCAAACAAATGCCAGACATCTCATTCTACACAATTACAGAACAAAGACAGACCAACTTTTTTTCAATAAAAAAAATTATTTTTGCTCTTTTCTCTGTAAAAGTGCAACTCAATTAAAATAGAACCTGTTTCAAGGCCTTTTAATGTTGAAATAAAAATAGAATCTCCCAAGTTATCAAAATGGAGCTATGAGAATATTGCATCTCTAGAATACCCACTTGTTGAAGTTCAAGATTCCTGTTGAACCATGTCTAATTAGTCATTGAGATGAGATCACATAGCATTGACACATGATATAAATGCAAGTCTAGACTTACTGTCGATGTTAATAACAGTGAGTAGACAACAGTTTATCTGTTAACAGCCGTAAACAAATACAGAGGTTTATTTTTCAGTTTGAAGCAGTTGGCATTCACTTAAAAACAGACAAGACAAAGAAAAGGGTCCACACACTCATCATCACGACAATGTACCATTAATGAATGTAGAATACGACAAAGAAGCGCCATATAGGTTTGCATTGGACAGGGACACACCTATTAATCTCACTCAACATTGTCAAACAAATGGTTCTCCATATTGCTTAGTAACACATAGAAATGAATTTAGAAATGAATGAAACAAAGATAGGTGCTATCTTTATCATGACACAGCTAAACTGCCAATCATGGTTATTTTTTAACATTTTTATTTTGATTTTCCTCAGTATAAGTACTATTTTTATAGTTAATAGTTCCTTCATAGGCATTTTCGAGCTGACAAAGAGGTCCTAGAGTGGCTATCTGAGTTGGTACATGCATCGGTAACCAGGCTAAAGTCAAAAGTGTGAAAGGGAGGGGAAGAGGTTCGGGGTGAGGAGGTTCAGGGTGGGAGGGGCTGGAGTGTCAGTGCACGGGCTCTAGTCGTCCTCTTCATCCTCCTCATCGCTGTCCTTCATGGAGATGCCCTGCATGCCTCCTTCCCTCACCGAGGCAGTGGCCTCCTCCACGGTCAGCCTGTTGCGCACTGTGTCGTACATCTTACTGTTCAGGGTGGAGTCGAGGACGCCCTGCAGGCGAAAGTCCCGGTACTTTTTCTACAGGGGGTGGGGGGTGGGGGGGGCAGAGATACGTGAGCACAGTGTGGACGCAGTGACTTCTGGGAGATCTAAATCAACCTGCCGGGTGTTTGCTTGTCTTACCTTTGTAATCCTGATGAGGATCTTGAGCTGGTAGACGTGGAGCTGCTGATCCATGCGTTCAGTGAGCCAGGTCCCCAGCAAGTTCATGGTGGCAGTGTACCATTGCTGAAACACATAAACACAACACTCTCCAGCAAAACACACACTCACACACATACTCAAGACATCATGACATAAAACTAACCTTTAAGACACACATGGAGAACTACAACTAAACACATACGGCATAATGACAATAACATTAACATTCAAGCACCCCCATGTGTGTATTTCAGCATCACACCAATAAAAACCTCTGAGATAGTTTTTTACATTTCATTTCACCCATGTGCACAGTTAGTGTAAGGATTTATGTTGAGTCTCTGACCCACTCCACAAGACAGACACTCTTGCATTTCATGAGTCAGAATCAGGAGTCAATGCAAGTTAACAGGCTTCAGTAACATAAGAATGAAGTTCATGTTCAAAATAAATAAATCTTAACAGCTACAAAAGATCTACAAGCTACAGTAAAGTGTGCTTGTTTCAACTGTTTCTTTTTTTTAATCATGCACCTTAGATTAAAGAAACAATAACGTAACTTTAACTATTCTGATCGCCTTCTGTTTCCATCTAAAGCCCCTGAAAACCTGGTTCTTAAATCTTAAAAGATATTTTGAGACTATTAAAAGAAATAAAAGACTAACCGAGCCATAATTAAAGTTTAAGTCTAAAAAACTTTATTTAAATGTTATTTGTTAAGACTTTAACACTCTAAAAGTGAGCTAAATCTGCTTCATCAGGACTGTGTGGATGTGTTTTGATCAGATTTGATTGACTGAAGTTGACATAGTGTAACATCAACATTTTAAGACTGAGCATAGATCATAAGAGAGGAGCCCAACTTCTAACTTTATGTGAGTAAATATGAAGCCAACTGCTGGTTAGCTTAGCTTAGCTTAACATAAAGACTGCAAACAGGGTGAAACCACTAGCCTGGCTCTGTCCAAAGTTAACAAAATGTACCAGTATTTCAGTTTATCTATGAAGGAGCAGTGGTGGAAAGTATCTACTCAAGTACTGAACAGTTTTGAGGTACTTGTACTTCACTGAAGTTTTCAGAGATTATTTTTCACCACTTTTTCAAATTAAAATCTTCCATACATGTGATCATCCATAAAATATGATGCGTTGTTATAGATTTAACAATAATAGTAAACTTGTTATTAAGTATATTTGCAGTGGAGTATTGTTACTCTTTCTTAAATATAAAGACCTCTTCCTCCACCATAAATGAGCAAACTCTCAGTAAGAAAGTGTACACGTATTGGGGTTTTCAGGGCCTTTAAATGTATGAAACAGAGGCTTACCCACTGATAATTATGTATTACCTTGTCACCGAGATGTTTATGAATTAAACATGAAACTTGGTCTAATCACAATTGGTAACATAATGGCAAATTTAATCTAATTAAATTACATCTAAAACCTACTAAACTAAGTCATGAAGCTGTTCAATTTGGGCCTCACGGTTTGTTTTAGTAAATGGTTCCAACACACACACACAAACACACACACACACACACACATACACAGACACACACCACGAGTTTGACATTCACACACAAACTGCATTCACAGCACTCTGAAGAGCTGAAAAGAGAGAAAGCACTGATGCTACAGCTACTTGAGAAAAATAATAAAGCAGAGGAAAGTCATAAAGCATTGACAGATTTATCTGTCTTGAACTGTAATTACCCTTTGAAATACTAAAAAAAAAAAATGTTCTCAGAGTCAATATTTTGTAAACGCTGCATGGCCCATCAATTAATGAAGGCAATTACTTAGCCTTTATTTATAATTTATTCAACTAGAAATTCTGAGCTGCATTTAAAATACCCTACACTGGAGATAGAAAAGTACTATGGGGGATTGAAATTATAGTTTTGACACAAGTTCATTAGCAAAAGAAAAATAGAATGAGAGTGAGTAAATGGTTAGCAGGCAGGGAGCAGCGGTGCTATTTTCTTGTACCTTTTCTCTGCTTTGCTTTGGGTGGTGGTTTCCCCAGACTGTATTAGGTTTAAAGTTACAAGAGAACAGCACCCAAGTCTAATAGAAACAGTTGTCATACCTCCAATATCAAGAAAAGAAGTCAACTTTAAACATGTGAGTAGGCAGGAACGCAAGAAGCTTCATGAGGCCAGATTTAGAAGAGTGTGAGGATTTGGTTTGTTTGGTTGTTGAAGTTTAGTTTTTTTTTTTGTTGTTTGTTTGGTTTTGTTTTGCTTTTTAAGTTTATTTAGGTCATGATTAGGTGAATGGTCGAAAGGTTTGAACTTGAGGCCTGGATATGCAGATGCCTGTCCACTTCACAGTCGAGTTGAGCGTGCAGTGCATGCAGACTTCGCAGGTGGGTGGGTGGCAGAGTACGTGCTAAGGAAGACTGCTCTATGTGCAAATGAGGCAGAACTCTGAGGAGGAGGGTCATGCTAGAAGATGTACACAGGAAGATTATTTGACTCTAAAAATCATGCCAACCAACATAATGTGATAAAACAACGCAACGCAACACTAGAGATAAGTGCCACTTTTTGAAGAGAGGAGGCAGCAGGAATGGTGTTAATCAGAAAAAGAGGAGATAAAAAGGATTGAAATAAATTAGTGAAAGAAAGAGAGATAAAGTAGAGCCTATGCAACATCTATTAATGTTTTTTTTCCACATGCATGCAAATGGATGGATGGAAATGCATTCAAATGAAAGAGAAAAACATTGACATCCTTGAACTAAAGTGTAGTTTAAAAATGCTAAAACTGAAACATTCACAGCTGGAAGAATCTTTACTTTAACATGACAGTGCTGAGTAGGATTTTGTTGCACTTTGGGGCCACACAGAAGACATGGGGGGGGGGGGGGGGGGGACTCCACACTAGGAAAAAACTGACAACACAGAAGGAGACAGGGGAGCCAGTGTGGACCTCAAAGACAAAAAGCAGACCCACTTCACTACAGCGTCACTCCTCGCTCCCAAACGACAACAAAGAGAAGAAAAAAAATCATATCTATCTGGCACAAGACGCCCGCTTCCACAGCCAACACAAAAATAGAAAACCAAAGGGAGACTTCTGAGCGTCTCTCAGACATAAAAACTTCACATCACTGCCTCATAGAACTGAGAATCTTGTCGAACACACAAAAGCCGTCACACACCTGTAGAGACACAGGTCTGTACAAATAGTATCTGAATGACATGAAGCACACACATCACAGCATTATGTGTCGTTCAAATCACACATGGAGGACACATTACTGTCAATGTATCCCGTTAGGATTATGTTTTTGTAAGACAGTGCTCTCTCAACACCCTCTGACACACTGGTTCCCAACCTTATTGGCTCGTGTCGTTTTTCTAGTCCAGTCATTTATCAGTCTTCACAGAACTGTGAGCCGTTTAACCTGGGACTGATGTGGCCCTTTTAGATCATGTCCTGCAGGCCGTTGCACCAGCTCAGGTTCAAACGTAGCTCAGTTTGAATGTGGTGTGGGAGTTACATTACAGCTAAGTTAGAATGTAAAGTTAAGATAGCACCAGAGAGAGTAATGAAAGAAAAGCCAGGGGATTTTTTTTATATTGCTTTGACACGCTACATCCCTTTACAGTTGTGGTGACACTGACGTGTTAGCTCAGTACTGCACTGTACGGTGATCCTAACTCGGAAAAGACGAGAATAGAAGTCTGATTTTTATGCTGCGTTCACCTGAGATGGGAATTGCTGCTGGCACCAAGTGTTTGTCTTTGTCACAGAAAGTTGTAAATGTTTAGGTGTTGACTTTGGCAGGAAGATAGAAGAGACTTTTGTTGCGGTGGTTATCATTTATGATCATATTTATGTGTGCAGCCATCTTTACCTTAGAGAAAACAGCAGAAACACATCAAACTGCTGTGATCAGGTCACGTTTTTGAGAAAAAATGCCAAACATTTGATGGTTCTTTGACTTACATTAGAGTAAACTGAATATGTGTGACAATCTAATTACATTTTAATGTTTTCTGTTGTTTTACAGACCAAACAATTATCATTTAATCAATCATTTAGTCTTTTTAAAGAGAATAATTGTTGGTTGCATCCCTTGTTGATTGAGGTACAGATAAAAAGTGATGCAGTGAATTTGAGCTGCTTTAGACATTATCACATAGTACTTTCACTATTTTAATTAAACAGTCTGTTTTAGGCCTCTTAATTTCCGTTACCTCTTAGTAGTGGCTGTCGCTTCCATTTTATCCAAATGATGCACAGGCTAGAACATCTTAATTCATTATGACTGACTTAGTTAAGTTGTAATGTAAGTTCAGATGATGCAGTTATACAGATTTGATCCTCAAACTGGTGCAACAGGCCGCTGCAGAGGAGCAGAGATGTTCGTCCCTCTTCTGTAAATCCTCTCACGACTTCTCAGATTTATCTTGTGACCCCTTAGTGGGGTCTTGACCCCCAGGTTGGGAACCACTGCTCTAACAGGCCAAGGGTATGTGACATGTCAGCCTCTGAGTTTGACATCATTATGTCCCCCAGGACCATCCAACAGTGGTACATCTTGACACCCAGTGTTTTCAGTTCACGTAGAAAAACTACATGGGTGCTCCCCTGTGGACTGGGCCAAGAGGGCTGAGTGTCATTTCTTCAAGAGGCTGACATGCTTTATGTGGAAAGTATCAGAAAGCGTAGAGTACAGTTGTTGGCTACAAATACAAGTCAGTGTGCTGACATATGATTGCTATGGATTGTTGTGTTCTTTCCAGAGAGCACTGCTTCAGATAATCCTTTTTTTTCTGAGAATGCTTTTATGGACTCTTTGTAAATAAAAGTTTCCTTTTTTTGATACACAAAGGCCCAAAAGCACTGTGGCAATGCACACCAGAATGCAGAGGGCAGCGGCTAAGGTTCAGAGAGAAGAGAGACAGGAAGAAAGAGAATAGTCAAGAGCAGTAGAAGATCAGAAAAGCCTCTTCCGCCAGGCTGAAATACATTTCCTGGTCTCAAAATGGGACTTATCCCTCTCTGCCCTGTTGTTTTGCCACATTTTGGAAGGCCCCTCCCTTCTTGTGAGGAGGAGAAGGCATCTTACTTACATCAAATAACCTTTCTATATACACCTCCTCATTGACCTTATCACGAAGCATATCCTGAGAGTGGCGCACAAAGGTCACATAGCCATCGGCCACGTCCATGCCAGGTTTCTGTAAAAGCGGAAAGAGAGCAGGGTCAGCGACTGGGAGAGGAAAGACCAGACACAGGCTGTTTCACAATGTGCTGAGGTCAAAGAAGGCAGAGAAGAAACACAGAAAGGTTGATTAAAGTTCACAGTATTTTGTTCAACTGCATCTGTTAAACACACACAAGCTTATATGCAAACAGATGTGTAGGATGTTAATAGACTCACAGGTACATCCACATATTTTGAGGCAGCTTTCACCTGAAATCAGAACAAAAATGTCAGACAAAGGTAAACAGTCTGAGATAATTTCAGGTATTATTGGGTGTATTTTTTAAGGACAAAGCAAAGAGAAACTTCATCTCACCGTGAAAGAGAGGAATGAGGAGAAGAGAGTGCCTTCATCATATCTGGAAATCTTAGCCAACACACCCTCCAGAATGGCAACAAACTGAGAAACAAAGGAGAGAACCACAGTTATGAAAACACAACTTGCAATAAGTTCTGTTTTTCCCTTTCTTCTGATGAGAGTTATAAAATCAACCAACCTTTGCAACCAGGAGCTGGATCATGTCCCTCACACTTTCCTCAATCAGATCATCTATTTGGGAATGGAACTGTTTCTGGAGGCGGGGGGGGCAAGAGTGTTCATGTTAGTTGATATAAAACAAATAAAGTTTTTTAACATGAGGTCACTGTCCCAGGTGACGTTTTTACCTCTTGGCCCATCTCCATTGCGCACAATTTAGCTGATTGGTCCTTGGCATCTACCATCACATTGAACATTGTGCATAATGTCGGAGAAATGCGGAAATCTGTGGACTTGCTGCTCTTTGCCAGCTTGGACTCAAATGCCATCCTGGTGCTGCAATGCAAATGAAATATTTATAAGTACTATAATATAAAAAATGTAAATAGTAAAGTATCCATTCTCAAAATGTGGCGCCTCAGAGCAACTTCGTTTCTGTCAGTCATTCTTTCTCTTGTGCACAGAGACATGCGAACACACCGCTTGACGCAGTTCTCGATCATGTTGCTCGACATGAGCTTGATGCGACTCTCGAGGTGTTTGGCGAACTCCTCCTCGGGCCAGTGCAGGTCCCTGATGAATGTCTGGAGGGCATCCAGCTTCCAGAAGAGATCCTCTGACGTTCCAGAGCCGTTACTGCCATCGACCCAAACACACACACACACACATGCACACAGGTCAGAAGGGTCAAATGTCAACCTGCTGGAGGGAAGGTGGGGGGCAAAAGGGGGGAGAGGGTGAGGGGGTGGTGTTGTGGCAGGTGCAGAGGAGGATGCTGTTCCTCTACACCTAAACACAGTTCAGTTCTACTCCGACCATAAACTGACTGGTCCGTTCAGATGCTCCTGTTTGTTCAGGTGTTTCTGGACAGTCAGTGTATGGGTGAAAAGGAGCGGGCAGGGTTTACTGTAACAAATCAATAACCATGCTGCAGAGTATGATTATTGACTGGGATGTGAAGTGGCCACATGCAGGTTAAGTCACTGCAGATACAGCAGCTAATCACACTGTGTCAACACAAAGGAGAGGGGAATGGAGACGTGAGGGAGGGCATGTAAAAACAGCGTTTACGGTTCAAGTCTGTTTCCAAAAGAATAAATATCTCCAAATTGATATCCTCTAATCACACGCCCTCTCTCAACATCCATGTCCCCAGGCTGGTGGGGCCCCCCTGGAAGAATTACCAAACAAACCATGCAGACCTTTTTTGGTGGAGGGGGCATCCTGAGTAGAGCTGATTGGGGAAAAGTGCTTCAGGAAAGATGTGGAAATCGGAGGGAAGGTGATAAAACCGAGAGGCACAGGTCTCCGTATTACCACCTCCAATCCGACCCACTCTCTGCTCTCCCAGTCAGACTACTACTAACAGGTGGTCAAGGTCAGAGATGAACCTACGGCCATGTACGATCTACAGAATGCTAAAAATCACTTAAGCAAATGTCTGTGGACAACAACTCAGAGGAGATACATCTTTTGTAGAACTGAGATCTTGACTTGCAAATGTTTTCAAATGGAGACATACTGTTTTTTTCTGCACAGTAAATCCCCAGAAAGCCTTGCAGCAATATATAAATATATATGCTTTTTTTTTCAGTTTTGGCCTGTATCTCCACACCTCAGCTCAACAGCATGCATGTTGAGACAAATGAGAGCGTTTCAGCCTCTCATTTACGAAAGCAGAACCCCATCTACTCTAACACCTCTCAGAGCGCCCTTGGCATGAACATGAACAGGATTCGCTCAGGAGACAAAATACGCTACAATGCATCGCTTTGAATTCTTCATTATTTGGAACATTTTGCTTCTAGTTAGAGCCATGCAGAACAAATTTTGCTGTGAAGACTTTGTCTCATTCTTAAGCAGTCTTTATCTGAGGCCATCTTCATACCAAGGCAGTCTCTGCTTGCTTAATGATTTCTAAAGTAAACTAGTTGAATACACACTCAGAGTCATATATAGCAGCCATCCATGACGGGGTAGAAAAGCTAGGCATTTGTGGAAGGTTAACTGATAGTCCTGCTACTGGCACTGGCAGATTTGGTACTTTGGGAATTTGGAGGTTCACATTTGGTAGATTCACATTGGGCAGATTACTTGTTAAACTCCTGCAGAAAAGACAGACAAAAAGAAAAAAAGAATCCATAACAGTGGTGTGGGAGCTGCAGAAAGCCATGTAACACTCATCATAAAAGTAACGTAAAATCTGAAATCAGGTGAAGACAGGAACGAACAGTAGCACACATACAACAAGACCAACGGTAACTGTCAAAGACGCACATTGTGTGAAAAGACCTACAGAGTAAAGAGGGCTGGACTCAGGATGCACACATACACAGTATAAATGCAGTGAAAGGAAGAAGCAACGCAATACTGAAAAGAATATACACAAATAAAGACCAAGAAAAAATAAATCGCATTATTTTTTACCTTAATAAATCTTATACATAATCTCTACAATAAAAAAAATGCAAAAGCAAAAGAGTGGAAGCCACAACAAATAAATAACATAACAGCAACGTAACAGACTGGAGGGCTTTTGTTTCTGGCAACATGTCAAAGCACACGTTATGAAGGTTAGTTCACAAAACAAAACAACACAAATATTAGGTGTTGCCCTGACCCCAATGTGTCGGAGAGAGATTGGTAACACACACACATTAGTCAAAGTCTATTTTCAGAATAAATAACCTATTTCTTTCACAGAAAAAATAGGTTATTCAGCCCACTCTTGGCTCATTCTTAAAGAAAGTGAACCTACAGGAAGCCTGGGTGAACATTACAGCTGCTCTCACAGATTTCTCAGCCTCCATGTAGTCAGTCTGTCATCTGAATAGAAAAGCCCTGCATCTCCAACCATCCTACAGCCTAGCTATGAAGACGGAGGCTCCTTACTTTACAGGCTCCCAGGACTCTCGCTCAAAGCCCTTGTGAATTGACTGTGCGATGGAGGACTCCATCAGATCCACATATCTAACCACCAGAGGAGCATACAGATCCTGAAGGTGTTTGTGGAACTTTCCATTGCACAGATGATCTGTGCAAAAAAAGAAGAAGTAACAGAGATATTAGTGCCTTTGTCTAAGCACAGAAATACCTGAAGTGGCAATAAAATAAAGGCGGGACGGGTGCACAGGCTTACAGTCTGTCCGGAGGAAGTCGTTGAGCAGCTGGAAGAGAGGGAAGCTGTCCCAGCTCTCGGGGGATTGGATCTCCAGAGCGGCATCCATGTCGATGGCATAGAGGGCCAGGAAGTTTTCTGCATGCTCCACCATGAGGTCTGTCCACCACGCAAACGCCTAGAGACACAGCAGGAGGGAAAGGAGGCAGGTGAACAAGGTCTCCTGTTAAAGAGATAAGGGAACACATGGAGGAAGGAAGGAGGAACTAATACACACAACCGGAGCTTATTGGTCTTAAAAGGAAATACCACTGGGTTCATGTACTGTATGCTTTATGTATGTTACATAAACATTTTGGGAAATAGGCTGATTTGCTTCCTTACCAAGTGTTAGATGGGAGGATTGAAACCATTCTCATGTCTGTCTGTGAAATTTGAAACTAGAAGTAGCAGCCAATTAGCTTAGCTTAGCATAAAGACTGGAAACAGGTGGAAAAAGGCCAGCCTAGCTCTGTCCAAAGGTAAAAAAAAAAAAAGCCTTCCAGCACATCTGAAGCTCACATATTGATACATTGTAGTTTGTTTGTTTTATCCAAACAAAACAGGCTTTTGTTTCACAGTTGGGTTGTGCACCATTATTATTTGTTGGCTGGTCACAGTTACTTCCTGGAGTCTCAGTTGTAGAAGTACCGGATCGTGGCTAATTTAGCAACAGCCCCTACAGAAAGAATTAAAAAATAATAATAATAATTTCACCTTTAGCGTTAGAGTGGGTGTTTTATTTTGAAAAATGACCGGAAACTCTGTCCATTACATCCGTCTTTGCCCCCCGACACCGCGTGACACACACCTGTCTCTTTAAACCCTGAAGCTAGCCAAAAAGGTGTAAAAAAAAAGAACAAACGTCTCTGGGGCGCTTTTTTGAAAAAGGAGAAGGTCCAAAGATGAGACAACACAGGTGCCTGAGACTGTCAAGAAAAAGAATTTAGCAGGAAATACCAGGAGTCCTACTTAAAATACGGTTTTATCGCGACAGGTGATTCACATGCTCCAAGCCCCCTCTACAGAATATGTGGCGACAGGCTTTCAAATGAGGCAATGAAGCCTTTAAAAACATTTTAACGAGAAAACAACAAGAAGGACAGAAGGAAGCGTTGAGGCGACCATTAACGGCTAACTGTGCTGCTAAAGACCAAGAAACCTTCACCTGTCCGTTGCTAAGGACACCTGCCGTGAACTTTCTCCAACTGATTCTGCGTGATGGTGAGTTATATTTATTTTGTTTATTATTGTTTATGTTTATTTTATCCGTGAAAATGACACACAACTGCGCATTACTAAACAAATGAGATATACTCTGTTGATTAATGAGCTTTAGAGGTGGGTTTTTTTTACGTTTGGACAGGCTAGCTGTTTCTTTGTTTCCAATCCTTATCGATCTTCTCATCTAACTCACTTAAAGACGGCGAATAAGCCGATCTCCCACATGTCAACTACTGCCTGAAGTGTGCATCAGATGTCCTCTGTTGTCTAGTTCTAGGAAATATTTATTACTGTTCATGAATACTGAGTGACTGTTTGATGCTGTGTGTGGACTGTGCGGTTTATGAAATTGTTGGGTATTTCCTTTCAAACATAGTTTCACAGAAAGGACGCACCATCACACCTGTCTGCAGGACTTGTGTGTGTGCGTGTGTGTGTGTGTGTGTTTCCCATCACATACTCTTGAGATCGACTCCACAGCTTTTATTGATTAGGATTTAAAGGCGGGATTAATTAAAAATTCAGTTTGTATGTAGCAGAAGAATCACACAGTAGGGTTGCATGTTCGTGCCTCGTTATATTCATGACAGTATCTATCGATTTCAGGGGAAAGGTGCTTTTCTCATGCAGATGTGGAGCTCCCTGCATGCTTTTTCTCTCAGGCTAAGAGACGAGGGGGGTCCACCATTCACATCACTGACAAACCCATAGCCCACTAGATGTGAATGTGACTCATGCACATCTTCGACTAGGCACACCAAAGACTGCAGCACACAGCATCTCTTGTGTTGGGAGTGCGTCTGTTCCAATTAGTTAAGTAAGTCTCTGAGATTCAGCTGGCCGTTTTCTAGCACCGTCAGGACTTCCTCGCCCCTTTGACAGCAGAAGTACAGTAGTTGCTTTGCTGGCAGTCTTGGCTTATTTGCTTATCATTCAGACTATCAAGTTGCCAAGTTCAATAAATGAAGCTTTATCTTTCCATATTATGCTGCATGCTTTCTTGTACATTTTTTCTCAGTTATTCAGCCAACTGGCTTAACCACCACAATGGCAGTCAAAACCTTACTTACCTGTCTACTTACCTGCCCACTCCCAAAAATTTAACAAGCTTGACAGTTCTAGTGTTAGACAAACAGGCAGCAAACAAAGGATCTTCTCTATCACATTCAAGGAGAGGAGAGGTACTCTTATTACGGACAGGTGGGGAGGGGGTTAAAGGGGAGGACCCTAAAACTTTCCGACAGGTGAGGGAGGCGGGGAAACGCTCAAAGGTCGCCAGGCACAGTGGCCTCCAACCTTTGATAGTGGTTAAGGGACACATACAGGACCCTGAGAGCTCTACGGCAGACCCAGCGTTCAGCCAGACAGACTATAGTGCTGTAACAATGCAACTGTGTCAAGGGACCAATCCTGAGGGAGTATACTGATGCTGAGGGGGGAGGGGGAAGGAGGCATCATCTACTGGACATGCACGGAGCATTATGGGAGTTTTTCATTCAGCTTGACTACATACCTCTTTTCCCTGCTTGGACAGTCACCAATCATATGACAGTGAGAACACAGGAAGATGTACAGAACAGTAATGTATTTTTGAGGCATATCTTAATAGGGTTTGTAAACTAAGAATAGACAGCAGAGAGGGATGGAAGAGGAGAAGCTGGGGGGGAGGGGGGAGTAATGCTTGAACAAGTGCGGACTGTGAAATTAATTGTTGGATGGAGGGGGGAAACAAATGTTTATGGTGGATCAAACTTCAAAAGGTTCACATGGAGCATACTTTGGGAAATTTACTGGTTCAGCATGCTTGGAGAGAAAGGAAACCTCTTTATGGCCCGATGAACATGCTTTATGGTCACAATTATGTTGCGCAAGCTACAGTGCCTTTTAATTTTTTTAACAGGATTGCTCTCACTTCTATGCCTAGAAACCCACCCACTGCTATCTATGAGTTCATTCTCTGCCTAGAAAAGGTGCCTCTTGCCATAGTGGCGCACATGCCAAACAGGGGGGGTCGTGATGGGGACTGAAGAGGAAAAAGAAATAAAAATACTGTACCGATTGATCTCCAGAACTTGTGACTGCCGCCTGTCAAGCATATTCAGAGAGATACAATAAATCTGCTTTATCTGCATTCTCTAAGATCACATAGGATCACCTTCAGATCTACACAACTACACATACTCATCATGCTTTCTATCAGCTTATTGTTTATAGTAGCAAAGAGGATGCAATAATTAAGCTATTTCCAGGGGTGGAAAGTAACTAATTACATTTACTCAAGTACTGTACTTAAGTGTAATTTTGAGCTACCTGTACTCTACTTGAGTGAGTAGCTACTTTATGCTTCTTCTCCAATACATTTCAGAGGGAGGTATTTTAATTTGACAGCTTCAGTTACAAGTTACTTTTCAGATTAAGATTTTACATTAAAAATACAAAAAACAAAAACAAATGTATGATAAACTAATAACATACAATGCATCGTTACAGATTAAACCATTGCTTTCTCATATTTTTGGCTTGTAAACCCTTACGTGTGTTTGAGTGATTTTAAATCTAGACTTGGTGATGGAAGTTTAGAGCTAAGTCCAAAAAAATGAACACATCTTTTTTTGCATCAGAAGTTTGTTCTTTATTCTTTACTATCCCATAAATCATCTGACATTATTGTCTCTCTCACTGATGCATCTAAACATACAGTCTAATTATGTAATGTATAATGATATATCACTTACAGGGACCAGTTTTCTGTGGAAGAAGGACATTTTCTTTTGATGCTTTTAGTTGATAATAGTTCTGTACTTCTACTTATGTGAGGTTGTGAATGCAGCATATCTCCCACTACTGTTTATTTTGTCTCGTAATTGTGGCAAAAAGGAAACTTAATCCAACATTATGAGCACGCAGAAGCCATACGTAATGTGTACCGGCCTTTATTACTGTTTTCCATTCTGTTTACCTTCCTTCCCTCTGTTTATACTGGACTACCTTGAATAAAATATTATCAGCGGCAACACTGAGCTATGAACTGTGATCAGAGGAAAGAACTGTCTAATTTACAGCCTCTGCTCAAACATAGCGCTCTGTTTCCATGTAGCCATGGTCTATCGAACACCAATTAGAGCTTTCCTAAATTAAATTCATCTTTGAGAGGGTTTTCTTTTTTTTTTTAGTTACCCATAGATGAAAGCAGCTTTATTTATAGAAGACTGATAATAAGACTAACTCCCTGCTGTGGGGCGGAGTGAGATAAGAGTGAGAGCATAGAGGGAAAGTGTTTTGAGGAGGAGAGGAGGAGAGGGTTCTCACTCACCTCCGCATGGTGTTCCTGGTTCTGCTGGAGGACCTCTATGACTAACTCCGCCAGGCGAATTGTTTCCTCCAGCTTTTTGGCAGGCGTGACTAAGCGGCCTACGTTCTCTGAGACAAAAGGATGAGGGTGAGGGATGAGTGGTTAGTCAAGCACAGAGAAGGATTCCAGGGGGATTTTTTATGACTATTCAGATGATTTTTTTTCTTGTCTATGTTTTTGACTGTTTAATAGAAGTATAAACACAGCACTTACACTGTGATGTTTACATACCATGCCCCCTAAACAAGTAAAGCGTGTTCTCATTTATATGCATTTTAGGCTGCATGACATAAAGCAACAGAACTGATGTGTTTGTAGAATAATCAGGTTTATGTTGGAAGAGTATCAGGCACAAGAATAGTGGCGTTGCGATGGAAGTGTGATGTGGCTTCAGAAACATGCATTGTGAAGTGGTACTGAATAAGCCATCTGTATAAGAAGCTGCTGCATGGTGTGGTCAGAAAACACTCACTGAGCACACACTGTAAAAATAATTCATTACTTCTGTTCTCCATCAAAAGTCAATTTTAAAATTTTAGATCGAAATATATGTCTAATACTGTATTACTGACACAGAGCTTTTTACACCCTGCTTGTGTTGCTATGGAGTGGAACTGATAAAAAAAAAAAAAACAATTTCATTAATATTTGTGCAGATATTTTTCTAAAAACAAACAAAAGTATAAAAAATGACTAAAATTACTTATTTATTTTTAATTTATAGCCACATTGGGTTTTTTTTTATAAGTACTTTTAAAGATAATTTGTTGGGATCTCATTGATATTTTTGACAAGTTTCCAAATTATGATGAAAGGCATCTTCTTTCTCTTAACAACACTACTCAAAATGACTTTCTTGAAGCTGGTAATAGGTTTTATGGCCAAAACAAGTCATGCTCATTTCAGCACAATGCCTAAGGGGCTTGGTTCACCAGACGCTTAAAAATGTTATTCCCTCAAAAACTCATCTTAAATTGATAAAAAACATTTTCCAATTAATTGATTAAGTTACCTTAGATGTTTTTTAATGAATATTTTTACAGTGTGATGGTGTTGTATCTGCCATCAACTAAGTTTTTGTGCTCTAAAAGCTGTTTTGGTTCTCCTTCACTTATCAATAGCTGCTGACTTTGGTCCATAAAAGCTCCAAATCACTTGCTTGTACCTTTGCTGACAGAATGGTTTGATAAGACAGTTACATGTCATGAAATGGGATTATTCAAACAGCACGACTATGTGGAATGATAAGTGTATAATTTGAACATGGAACTGAATGGCTACACAAATCTGAAATCAAAAGCACATAAATACATAACTCTACATAAAACATTACCGGTCTTAAGACTGCAGTTCTGACTGGGGGGGGAAGAGGGGAGGGGGTTCTTATTATTTTCACTATCATTTTACTAAGTAGTAGCGTTTTCCTCAAGTTTCCTCATGTTTCTACTCAGGCAAGATGAATTCATGTGTCTATTTTTGGATCCTGGCTGTGTAACAGATTAAAGAAACCCTGATCTACCACTTTAGGTTACACCTCAATGCTCCTTGTAAAGTTTATTTTTCCGGGGAAATCTGAGATATCTAAAGAGCCGAGGTAATACTTCAGCCATTGTCTTCAGAGACACTTAATTGACACTAATGGATGGATCACATGGATTTGTATTACAGTAACTATATATCCTGTGGTCATAATGTTCTGTAAGGGAGAGCTCTGGGAGCAGATCTGAAAAAATGTATCAGGGTTTGGTCTAGAAGGGGCAGCACAGTACGCCATTGTGGCTTCATGAGTGCCATTAAGGCATTACAATCAGAAAGTGTATGTAATATATCCATTATGCCGTTTAAAATGATAGACTGCATTGTTCAAACAGAAGATACCAATATTCAGTGCGTCTGACGTCTGTGGAATGTTAAAGGGCCAGTTCACCAAAATTACGAGAAACACAACACAAGCTGAGCAGTTTTTTTCCCACATTTCCCCGCCATGCAAATAGTTTTGCATCTGCTAGTTCATCTGCATAGTTTGTCACCACCTGAAACGATGCAGGTGAACCAGCTGCAAATAGGTGGTTGGTTGGATGAAGATGTCTGGATGGACTCTAGGTTTTAGGTTTTGCCGTCACCTGATGTAAATTGTTTTATATGAGTAACCCAACTTATGACTACACACCACCAAAGTAGGAAACCATTTTATGGAATTGATTTTTTTAAATATGGTTGAACTGACCCTTTAAGTATCTAAAACAATTAGCAAATTTGATTTAAATGTGTGATCTTATAAGGTAATATATGACATTAAGAAAATGCATGTGCATATACACGTCAAAAGTCAGTATCTTTAGCTGAAATGTATGCTTATTTGTGTTGCATTTGACGATGACGGTTACATTAAAATGTTGCTTATGTCTCTTTTTCTTATTTACTTTAACATTTAGGCAAATATAAAACATATTATTATTTTAAGAGATTGTATTACTCTATAATTTTTCATGCAAAAATTTGATTTATTGTTACAGCCTCATATAACAGCCTAACTATATAATCATTCTCTGAAGTAAACTGAAATTAAACTTAAACAAAACAGTCACATCTGTAAAGATATAAAGTAATACAATCTCCGCTGTATTTACTTTATATAAAGAGATGCTTAAAACATGGCAAGACATTTGAGAACTTGAATGAGCGTGTACATTACCAGTGTGTGTAATATACTGTATGAAAGACGTGCTACGGGTAAATGCTGTGCATGCATGCATATGTTCTTCATCTACTGACAATATACATGTGTGTGGAAAGGGTGAGGGGTTAAGGTTTGTGTGTATGTACATGTATGTGTGCGCTGTGGCTAAACCACAAGCTAAACATGAGTTCACCTGGATCCTTCTGATCCTTTTGACCTTTCTCAACTTCAGCGAGACAAAAGGAGAGAAAAGATAAAGAGGAGATATTTAGAATTAGCACCGTTCTAGGGTTATTTTCATGTTACAGGGGGAAAGCTCAGAGTTGTTATTCATCACCATGTGACCCCTTTCAAAGAATCTGCTGGGACAGTTTCAGCTCCAGGGAGTGAGGTTTCTAGGCAACAGAAAAACGTCACAAACACATAATAAAAAATAAAAAAAATAGAAACACTGAAACATTACCCTGTGGAAAATTGTAAATTAAAATAGTGATAAGATGTTTGTTAACAAACAGACAAAAGCTTCGACTATTGTAAACAGGTAGGACACACAAACAGCTGCCAGGATCATAGACAGGACACACTGAGTGACTTGAGTTGATTTGAATCAAGTAAAAAAAAAAAAAAAAAAATAGGAGCTGTTGAATCCAGACACCCTACCCTGTCCTCCCCATACAATAGCTCTGTTGAGAGATGCTCCTTCACTATCTCTGGTGTCACAGTGAGAAAAAAAAGCCTACCTGTTCGGCACAGCACACCACTGACACATGATCAGACCAAATGACTGGAGGAGATAACAATGTAAGCAATGTAAAAATGCATTCAAGTCAAAGTAATGGGCATCCAACCAAAAGAAAGAAGCTTACAGACCAGACTGCTCATTCATGTCCATCACAAACAGATGGTACTAAAAAAAGGACCCCGACTGATTCAGTGTGGTACTGCTCAGATCTCTCGACTGGTGTGCTCCCCACTCACTCTCACAGACAAAAGGCACAGATAAAAACAAGCATGGCAGGAGCAAGGTTTCTGAGGAAAGAGGAGAGGCAGAAGGGTAGATGAGGTGGAAGAGCGTTTTAAAAAAGGAGGAGGAGGGGGGACGAGGAGAGAGACTGGGGAGAGGATGATGAAGGTACTCACGGATGGTTAAATCCATCACTTGAGACGCCAAGCAGAAGACAGGGTGCTCATACATTTCCCTCTTTTTCCCTATAAAAAAGGATCGGGGCATGCAAGAGGCTGGGGTCAGAGGTGGGAAGGCTAGAGGTCAGAGGCTGATGGGAAGAGGGCTGTCCAGGTGAAAACGACATTCTGCTGGGCAGGAGGCCCAGTGGTAAAGTCAAATGTTTGGTTTGTTTTAAACCAGGCGCCTCACAAGGACAGTGGAAAGAAAATTCACATTGCATGGCAAGATAGTAAGGTTTAAATCCTTACTATCTGTAGCACCCTGAGGGATTTCTTTCAAGGCATAAACAACATCTGAGTGTAAGTATGCAAAGTGTATGTCAATGCAGTTAATGAATATACTGGAAAAAAGACAGAGCAAAGGAGAATAAGACATTTTAAAATGTCTTGTCTTTGATGTAATTTTTGATATGTAATCCATGCCAGTAAAGAAAGGCCATGTTGTTATGTCTCAAAGCACATGCAGGTGTCTGATGCTGGTTTGTAGGTGTTCAATCCCAGCATTCCTTTAGTTAAGAGCCACTTATCACATAGTAAAATAATCAAATTGAGTGATAACTGTGGCAAAGCCAGCAACTGTGAGAGAGGAGGGGAAAAAGCAGAGCAGACAGGGAGGGACAGGGAGCGGAAGATAGTGGTCTTCAGCAAGAACATAAGACAGAGGTGACAGGAGAGCTGCTGGTATTTCAAGGCAGGAGGGTGTTAAAGGGGGCTGGGCAGCGTCAGCTGGAGGAATCAGAGAGGTAAGAGCTACAGTAAGATAATGGAAGAGGGGGAGTGTGCATCGACTGGCAGCTGGGAGTCAGGACATTCAATTAAGCTGAACCCACAGTCCAATCGTCAAACGTCAAATGGCCAGGATACTACATAGCTTGAATAGTCAAGGCACAATGAGAGATCAGCACATCAACAGATTTTCAGGGCTTTGGATTTGAATGCATTTTTACTCACACACCTCTACACAAAAGCCAACTTGACCTACAGAACAGCACAGAGCTAAAGCAGGCCTGAAACAAAGGAGAGAGTTATTGGACTGAGACAAAAAGTGTCCGACAAACTGTCACAAAGAATTTGGGATGCCACAGATCATCTGGGATATGGACACAAATATACCATATACCAAGTGAAATAATCATGTGTAAAGAGATAAATAAATAAAAGACAATAGCACTATTTCATATTGGAGTAAGAAAACGGACGTCTGGGAATATATGTGTAGTCCTTTGTTAACAAAAGATTTTCAAAAAATATAAAAAGATCCTTTTTCCTGTTTTACGCCGCACTCAACCAATTCAATCTGAAACCATACATAATGAATGCATTTCATACAACGATATTTTAATGACCATTATGATTCTTTAGTTGATGTTTTTTTATCTACATATTATTAAGACATTCACTCCAGGAGTCATTATGGGATGCTGGGTTGTGTGTTTCTGGGTACCTTCAACTTTAGCATATTCCTTAATCCGCTGGTAGTTGAGCTGAGCGGCCTGCTCCAAACATTTGCGGATAACTCCTTTAACTTCTTCTGGTGGAACTGGGGTCACAATGTCCTTCATCAGGACCTACAGGCCACATTAAAGAGGAATTATGTAAGCTATTTTTATTACATCACATTTGTTCTTTCATAGGGTATAAAATATTTTATTATTTACAAACCCTCTCCAGCAAAGATAAAGTAGCCTTCAGTGCACCCTCTGGACGACCGAAGGGGAAACAATATCTACAAGGGAAGATGTAGACAGAAAAATGTAGAAACGGTGGAAAAAATACAAATAGGCATAATGTTATGTGACTAGAGATAATGTGGGGTTGGTGAGTTGGCAGTCACCTGAAATTTACAATCTGGTTTTCCAATATCACACGCAACCGCTCCTTGATGTCTTCAAAGCGTTCCTTCTCATCCACTTTCACTGTGCTCAGCCCGTCTGGCCTATGAGGATCACACCCACATACTTTAACCCAGCAGAGGATGAACTTATGCAACCTCTCATCTGACTCCAACAGGAGCAACAACAACAACAAAAAAAGTCCCACACTGGCTGACAGCTATCAGCTCCCCAGGAACTGACTGCAAATGTGTGCGTGAGATTTGTTTCTTGAGTTCCATTTGTGTTACAGACACAAAACAAATGACAACGTCTCACCTTTTCTGCCCTTGAAAGAGCGGTATTTTGGAATCCTTTCTCTTTCTAAACTTGAATATGCGTACTCGTTTAGAGGCAGTGCGAGGATCTGGGCTTTGGGAGCTCTTTGGGGACATGAGGGGCTCGTAGCCCAGCGGCCCCCAGTAACTGCTGCCCTCTCTGACTTTAACGGACGCATGGGAGGATGAATAATATGGACAGTAAGAGACTATGGCAACAAGGGACAGAGAGAAAAGAAAACAAAGAAAAATGGTAGAAAACAAGGAAATATGTAGAGATATACAATTGATTAACAACATAACATTGTAACAGAAAAAGCTGCAAAAAAAATAAACATAACAATAACATAAAAACAACAGAACATAAATATGGCAAAAGATGGAGGACAAAAAATGCCTATGATGCTTCTGATGAGGCTGACTTTTCATATTCTGTTTTTGCCCAGTGTTTATGGAGGTTTAGTGTACCCACCTACTCTACAGTATATAATCTATAGTCATAATCTATAGTGATCTTTAAGTGCTTTCAGATCCCATTCTGCAATGTCACTTACAGAGCACAAACATTTTAAAAGAAGGGATTAGGGCACACCTGTTTCCATGGACATGGGAGGCACAAAAAGCGAAGCTATAGTGAAGGAGAGTGGGGTCAATGATGGCCCCACTTTCTGCTCTTTCCAGCAGATCACGCAGGTAACACAGATGTCTGTGACAACCTCGAACCCCGTTCCTGGCACAGTACTCATCCAAGACAAACACCTGGCCTGGGCTGAACCATCCCTGCACAGCACGAACACAGATGGGAATTGTATTAACGCATTACCGCATATCAGCCCGCTGCCATAAACGCATTACACTGTGATGTTATTAAAGGAGCAGAGAAAAGACACTCACCAAGCAGCAGAAGGTGTCATTGAGCCTGTGGTCCAACGTGAGCCGCTGCACCATCTCAAAAAGCGAGGCGTGGTCAAAGCTACAGGGGTTAGCGGAGATAAACTCATCCATGCCATGTTTCTGAGCTCTGTCAGCGTCTATCCAGCCAACGGCACAGGGAAAAGCACACGGTTCAGAGGAGAGGACATCAGTGAGGCACGGGCAAACAGCAAGTCTTCATCACAACACAGAGACACCAGGGATTTTTTTGGCTACTTCTAAGGGCAAATTATAAACACTTACAGCTTACATTGTCAACTTGCATTGTGTCAGACAGCGTAAAGAGAGATTTAATGTATTGGTGGATGAGATTCTGAAGCTAAGCTCAGAGGGACCAGCGCTTCTACTGTATGTGCATGCATGAATCTCAGTATGTCCCATTCCCTGATGTTTAGCAGGGGAAATAAATTTGTACATATCCGAAACATGTTTGAAGAAGTGCTGCTGGATAAAATTAATTAATGCATTCTTCTTAATGTATTCAATAGATTCTGCCATTCGCAATTGTTGAAGGTCACTCAGGTCCTGACAAATATTGAGACGTGTGCTAGTAAAAAAAGACACAAATATGGCAAAAGAGTAATTTATTTGAACACACTGTATAGCTACAGTAAAAAGTGCTAATTCAATAAAAAGCTAAGTTGTTAAAAAAAAAAAAAAAAAAAGCCTTGACTGGAGATTTGCAGATTTCTCTCCAGTTATTGATCCTGGAAAATCAGGCTGTCTTGCTTTTAATGTTTGTCTTGCTCCATAACTTTTGCCATTAAGCTTCTCTGTATCAAGAAGACATTCTGATTTTGGAAACACTAAACCTGCTCTGTGAAATTCACTTAAGAAAAGAACATTAGTAGCATAAAATGTCATGAAATTATAATACAACTCAGTAAATATGGGTGATGAAAACATTGGTAGAATAATTAGTTTTCTACCGACTAAACTGACTAAACTGACTTTAATTTCTTGCTCTGTAAACAATAAAACTGTCAGAGATGAAATGATGGGGACAAGGGTGATTCAAAATAGATAAGAGATGCAGTCATGTCCTCTGTGTGAGTGACAGGTGTCATGTCCATGAGACACTGACATGAGTGATGGTGATTTCGGGGGGTGAGGGTGGGAAGTGGAGGCCTGATCTTGGCTGGGCAGGGCCGGAGTACCAAATAGAGCACAAGTGACATCTGTCAACCTCCGGGTCAGTAAGAGGGAAGGGAGGGGGGGAGAGAGAGGGTGTAATACGGGTGTGTGCTAAACATTCACAAGAATTTGCTAAAAAAAAAAGTAACCTACAAAGGGTTAAAAATTAGCTTTTTCTTTTGTTTTACTCCAATCTGAGAAGGAAACCTGTGAGACAACAAGTAAAATGTAGACAATGGAAATAGAGACCGTTCAAGGAAGAAGGACGAGACAGGTACAGTCAGTCATAATGTAAAAGAGGAGGACAGTTAACACATAAAATCTAGAAACACTGAGCGAAGGTAGTTAATGGCAGTAGAGGTGAGGTGAGGCCAGTGCCAGATGAAAAGACAGTGACAAGATGAGAGAGGATCTGGTGGGCAAGACAGTGGTCGGACAAGTGTTGGAGGAAACTGATGACCAACAAGAGAAAGATTCACTCAGGGCTGAGTTACAAAGGAAGTGATGCTGTGGAGGAGGGTTGAGATAGTGAGAAAACATCCAAAGAGTGAACAGAAGGTGCCTGGGGTTGCGCTATGACACAAAGTGAGTGGGCTGTATCTCCTTCAGGTTGGATTAAATGAGGAAATGGAGTTGAAGTCCAGAATACAATCAATATTACAGTGACATTATCATAACTTACAGTGACTCCTTGGTAATTACTTCAACCATGAGTAAAATTACCAAATTACCAAAGTGAATAGACGGATACTTTTGCATACATTTATAAATTATCACATGCTGGAGAACATTGTGACTTTTCATTGAGCTTTTGAATGTCATGCACATCTGCAGACCCATTTTCAAATTTGCATTTTTTTTTTTTTTTTTTTTTTTTGGCATTCCTTTTTTTTCTCTACGCATTTGCAAGTTGACAATACTTGAATATGTTGCAGTGTATTCATGATCTCTACAGAGCACACTAACAGGCATACCACTACCGGAGAACTCTAATAGGGTAGCAATACAATTTGGTGCAAGTACATGGGTAAATAGCATGAAGCCGACAGAGGCAAAACTGTATCATTCTCTGGGAGATGGGGGAAATGAATGAAAACTCCTGTATTTGTACAAAATTATGGACACATGACACAGGTGTTCTCCTATTCAGGCAAACAAAGGGCAATCAAAAGAAATCAAAATGAGAGATCTCTCCTTTCTGGAGGTGTAACACCGGTCTAGCCTCTATCTACAAGCCCATCTACTGTAGGAGGAAGGAGGAGGAGGAGGGGGAGGGGGAGGAGGGGGGTTATCCGGAGTATTTTATCTTAAGAAGGGGCGGCATTAGCTACTCCTTGTCTTTGGCATTCAGAATACTCCGCGTACATATTTGCCAACTCTCATCGAGAAAAGTTAAAAGAAAAAGAACTAAAAGCAATTGAGCCCTCTGAAGTAAAGCATGATCAACGCTTAGGAAGTGCCAAAAGAAATTTCACCCATGCACTGAATATATATTTGGAAACATAACACCACAGACTGCCATCATCATTCACACTTTATCCACATTTCTATCTTTGAATAAATGTATACATACATCAGATTTTTCTAGGTTTCATCTAACTGCTATAAAAGAAATAAATTTGCATTATTAATAATACATTTACATTTTCTCATAACATAAAATGTTACATGCTTTTCTAAGAGTATGTCACATTTTATTATCACATTGCTTTACTCTGAGGGGTCCCATCACCAATATGTTTAAAGAGAGAAGGCAATTATGCAGTAACAACTATAATATCAACTTTAACCATTACTGAGTCAAATAATAAGTTCTTAGAATAAAAGACATGCATCCTATACTGGCACGAATGGATGCTTATACTTTGATCCTCAAATAGAGGTCGTCAAAAACAAAAAAGTTATCAACTAATATCTAAGACATGAAGCGAGACGTGAAAAAGGAGAAGAGGGAAAGAAGAGAGAAAGAACGTTGCATTTGTCAGATAATCAGCGGGGATTATCTGAGCTGTGCCGGCTACAGGGAAGCACTTACCCTTGAGTCCAGCTAGAAGACAGCAGGGTAAGAAGGGACAAACCAGAATAACATAAAGACTAGCAACAAGGCTGGAGGAGAGCAATCACGAGAGACCCTGACCTAGCAGCTGCATTACTCAAGAAGGGTACAGGCAAAGCATGAAGAAGAAAACACAACTCAAAAACAACAACCTATACCAACATGAGAGTTTGTGGGTGGTGGTGTGTGAGTACATGTGAGGATATGTGAACTTGACAACAGATGTTGAGGCATATTAGAGAGAGAAAGAGGGAGACAGAGACAGAAAGAGAGAGAGACAGAGACAGAGGGAGGAAGAGAGAAGTTACGATCCTCATCACTCCACTGCAGTTTATTTATTCTGGATTCTGGACAAGTACTTAAGGAGTCGAGAGCTACACGTTAAGTACTGTCACTCTGTCTAACTGCAGATCAAACAGAAGGCTTACTTTTAAAAGGGACATTGGCAAACACATACACCTACATGATGAAGTAAACCCCAACAGTCACTTATATGTGTAAAAGATGCCTGTGTCTTTTTTAAAAGGAAAGAGACTATGAAGGTCCTGGAAAGATTATAATAAATCAAGTGGTGACACTATTGGTGAAAATGGTGAAAAGTGTTTTCAACTATGGGAAAACTGATCACAAATGTAGCAATAGAGCTTAACTTGCTTTCAAGGGGCACTCCACTGATTTTGCTCAAAGATCTTCTTGTCATAGTTAGTAACACTGAATCCAAATATAATGCAAAGTTTGACAAATTTTCCACAAAAACTGCAAAATAAAATGTGAACTAATGTGCATTTTCATCCACTACTCAGCTGGGGGTGTTAATTTTCCATTCAGCTACCATTAAACAGTAGAAAACACTGTAGAAAACATGATGGAAATAAGGCATTTGTATTTGTTTAACATATTTATTTGAGGCATGTCTCCTCTCCTCCTCTACATAGACCTGATGTTTTGGTCTGTCACTATTTTTGGTCTCTCTAGAGGAGAAACCATAAGTCACCTGCTTCATGTACTTTATGATTTATTAGCTAAGTCTGTTTCCATCGCACTTTGTTGCATTTTGCTTTTATCACTACCACTTTTCCACTTCACCAGCGCTAACTTAGGTTGGGACTGAAGACCACAAACTTATACCAGAATCTGCACTACTAACTAGATGTTTAGCATTTTAAAAACATTTGCATTGTGTTTTTGCATCTTGTTACACAGTAGAAACTGAAGGTCAGAACTTTTCTGCTTTCTTTAATAATGACTATTCTTTATTTCATCTCTCAGAAGTCCCACAACTTTATGGAAATCACTGGAATACCCCTTTGAGCCATCTTTGGAGATTTCAGTATCCTCACACAAAGTCCAACACAATATGTTTGTTTGCGTTTATTAGAACAGTTAAGGTGTGTGATGTGCTCTAAACCACTTTCTAATATGAAACTAGATGATCAGGGAAGGGGAAAAAAATACTCAAAATATTTGCAGATCACCCAGAACCTTCATAGGACTCTCGTTTTTGATCAGTCCACTGCAGCAGAGTCAGGAGGGCTGTGTATGTTATGGTCCCAGTGCCATTCAAGACCACCAGGGGGTGAAACATGTACGCGTGGTGTGCCACAATGTTTCAGGGAGGGGGTAGGAGGTCTGTGCCACTGTGAGGAGGCTTTGAATGGCAACAGCTGGCATCAGAGGCGTCAACTAACCACAAGAACGATCACATACTGGACAAAGAAACCAATGGAGAAACAACATAGAATTTATGTGATAGGATTCTGAGTAACTGGTCCAATTCATGTAGATCATATAGTTCTACTACAATGATGATTAACAGAGTGACATAAACTTGGGGCTTTTTACAATTATAATTATTACTACTAGTAGTAGTATTATTATAATTACCCTAGATATCAAGTTTTTTAGTATATGTATTGAATGCCAATTATTTATTCTACCATTTTTCTAAGAAAAAAATAAAAAATATTCATTTAAGTTTGAAAAGAAATCTTACTCTGTGGAGTCAAAAGATGCACACAAAAAATATATATTTTGTTCTGAATAGCAGGATCTATTATTGTGGATTGTTAAGCAGTATGTGACATTTAAGTTCAGTAGGTCATAAAGGTCTATGTTAGTGTAGTTATGAGCAAAAATCAACTAGTTTGAACTTTTGGTCTAGAATAAGAAGGAAATGATGACAAAATTGGCCAAAAACCAACTAAAGTATACACAGACTGTGTGAAGAAAAGTGTTGCTGGTTGAATTTCTGTGGTGATACTTACAAAAAATATTGTATTCCCTTCTTTAATGAGGGGGGACACAGGAGACGGTTACAACAGAAGTTGGTACAGATGCCACACTACTGTAGACAGTCTTACCTTCACTTTGCTACCTGACCTGTGGGCTGCTTAGAGGTGCAAGTACAGTGACAGATTGGTTAAAACTTTAGACATGTCTGGCTTGGCCGTCATTCAGTTATGAGGGACAAAATCTGTGAGAAACTGTCTCAGAACCACAGTTGCCTTCACAGCTGCCCTCTAGCGCTACAAGTAGATTAAAGCAGGCCTACAGTTAGGATGAGAGCAGCACACCCTGGCACTGTCAGTATGAATTCAACCCCAGCAGGCTTGAATGTTCAAATCTTATGTGTGGTGACCTATTTAGTTTTTATACAAAGTTTGCACACTGTATCCTGCTGCTGTATGATGAAAGTCTTTTTTCGGCTTGATTGTTCCTTGTGAACAGACTGATGAAATAGCATGGAACTGCACCTTTAAACACTGTGGGAGTGGTGACAATGAGTGGAAGTTCATCAGATGCTGGAGGGATCTGTGAGAGATCAAGGCATGTGTGTGCGTGCTTGTGTGTTAGTTCTACCAACACGTTTTGTGACTGCAGTGTGGAGCGCATGGCGTGAGACATTTATGGGTTAGAGCTTTCACTTGTTTTGTGGATGGAAAACTGCTTTCTGCTTAAGTGACCGTGTTGTGTTTCGGGCTACTTACAGAACTGAGAAATGGGAGCATCCATTTGGGCTGAGGCACCCCCTTTGGAGTTGAGTTTCTGGACCTGAGTGGGCGGGACGGGCTTGTGGGACTGGCCAGTGGCGCGATACATGGCCTGGACCCACAGGATGCGGTCCTGCTCATCATCACTGGCAAAGATCACAGTGTCACCTTCCTTCACTGCATTGAAGAAAGCCCGGCCGCCATCCAAACCTGAGACAGGGACGATCAGGTACGAGTGATTCAGTTTTTACAACGTATATGTATGTGCACTTGTAGCTGTATGACGTGTAGGTGTGCTGTCTCACCTGGCTGAGGGTCACTGTAGTCCACAGTGTACCCGTCCAGCTGGAGAAGCTCCTGTGGCTCTGACTTTTTCTCTCTGTAGCTGCACATGGCGAATGTATACTGACTCACCTACAACACAAAAGATTAACCATCACTTCAACCAGCCATAGAAAAACGTATTAAATTCTGTATTGTTCTTGATTAATGAAATATGAAATAATAGTCAATGATTTTAAAATATAGAAAAAACAGTACATATTCCCCTGCCTTGGTGAAATATAAACCAACCTTATGGCTTAATATAGTCTAAAGTAGCAATACTAATGTGCAGTAAATGCTAATTTTCGTTTTATTCTCAAGAGGCACTCAATATTGTGACTCAGTCACTTTAAAGGAATCTTTAAAGCTGACTAATGGCTCAGTGGCTATGACCTCTACTAAGAGGGTCACTGCTGCTTCAATTTGGCTAAGCATTGTTTTAAGTCGGAGATAACCCACCTGCACAAGGACAAAGAAACGCTTCTTCCAGCGCTTCCACACATTCTTCCCAAAAGCCCACAGATACCTGTCAAAACATTGTTCACAAACAAGGACACAAAACATAACATCATAACAAAACACAAAAAACAAAATAATGAATGTATCTGGCACACAGAAAAACAGTTCATTATATTTGATATAAAAAATGTGGATTACTAGAGAAATTAGAAAAGTTGATCCAAATTCTGAGGACAAATAGTGCAAGAGTTACATAAATAGAATTTGATTAATGTTGCCTTCAATATTTTGAGTTTTTTGGCACCTTTCTAATTTAAAAAAAAAAATCTAAACTACACACTGGTGTCCACCAGGGGGAGTAGTGCACTTCACAGTATTTTTCCATGGTACGTGACTAGAAATGAGGCCAAAGAGCTGAGAGGGCTTGAGTTCTATAAGAAAGACATGGAAAATGAAAGGCGCTCAGGAACATCACTGCATGGTTTACATGGCGATGGCGGGATCTCTTACCCGCAGTGTTTCATGTTCTGTGGTTTGTCCATACGTATGGCCAGTTTGATCTTGAGATCTTGGTCAGGGCAAGCCTTGGTCACAGTCATCTTATGGAGCTCTGACTGCTTGGGGCTGTTAGGAGTCGGGTGGAGGACAACCTGCACTCATGAGAAAAAAAGACAGCAAAAAGTCAGACTCCATATTTATTAGTGCTGATATCCAGGGGGTGAATCTTTGATCTCACCCTGTGCAGCATGTCCTGTGTGTATTTGCGAGGGCTGGTGATTACGTGCGTTTGTGTTGCACAGGTTTTGAAAGTGAAAGAATAACGCGAGTCAGTGTCGGGAAACAGAACAGCGCTTTGCTCTGCCTCCCCGAAGAGGAGGCCTAATCTCTCTTTGCTGAGTTAAAGAGCTTTGAGGAAGCCTGCCTTCCTGCCAACGCTGCTGCAGTGGGAGATCAAAGAGCCTTGTCACAGCCAAGGTCACTGCCACTACAGGGACGTCTGAGGCGCCGCTGCTTGAACGCAAACCAGCAACACCAAATTCTTTAAACTATCACAATGACCTTACACATTTACACCTCAGGAAAGTGCAGGGCGGAGAACTGAGGAAAGTTTCTGCTGCCTCTGCATTTGAGTCAGTGGCACTCAGGATTTAAATAATAATTCCAAAATTGGAAAATAAGTTTTTCTTAAATGAGCCTACTTTTATCATATGAGAGAAGTGCAGTAGTATAATTGATTTGTGTTCTGGACAAACAAGCAATATGTGACAGTATGAATATGAGAAGTGTTTGCCGGGAGCACACAAATGTGCTGTTTGCTCCTCCAGTATTTGCAAAAAATGCTCAGACAAAAATCTAAACTCAGCAGGACTAGGGTAGAGTTTTTATATGCACAAAAGGATTTTTTTTCATTTTCACAACCTTGACCTCATGTTTAACTTGCAAAAAAAAAAAAAGTTATTTCTGATTCAGTTTCAGGTAACAGTACAGTAGAAACACAGTTTGACTTACCAAAGGCAGAATGTTACAGACACCTTCAACCGAACCAAAATCTGTGTGTATATCAGACACAGACCCACAACAAAGTGCTTGTGAATCTGCGGACTTACCATGTATATATTTATGTGCCTATTTATCATCTACAGAGGCTGACATTTGTGCTAAATACATGTTTATTGTTCCTTTTTGTGGCACATGAGGCCTGATTTTCATGGCTGTGTGTTGAGATCACAGTGTTTGTCTGTGTCGGTAATAATAGTAAATATTACAACAAGAGGTGTTACCCTGCCCAGTTCTTTGTCCTCCAGTGCCAGCACCCCTGTGCTCTCTGTAAACAGTTTCACCTTGACAGCAGGCAGAGGGTGTGTGGTGGTGAAGTCCCCTTGGGTCCCCCAGCTGAAAGACACAACAAAAGACACTCCAGAGGTTAGCTTCCATGACAGCATGATAGCACAGTATTCCCACACAGTGACTTCATCTCCAGCAAATCACCGCAACACTTTTACTTGTCAGTAAAAGCATTAGTCAGGAAGGATGGTTTCACCTTCTTCTGAGCATTTTCCAACTTAAATCACAGAGTAAATGTTGGTAAACAACATCAAATAGACAGATAATACAGCAATCAAAATCAAAATAAAAGCCCTGTTTCTAGATACTTTACTTTAACAAAGCCTTGAAATGGCTGCTGACAATTTGTGGGCCACAGGGATTGCAGTATACATAAGAGGGGAGGTAATACATTGTTTATGGACACACACACACACACACACACACACACACACACACACTGCAGTATATCTTTTTATCACAGAAGAAAGATGATGGGGGACTGACTGGAAGTCCTTTATAAAAGAAGAAATACTGCAGAGTCACACTGATCTACAGTATGTCAAAGTCAGGATAAAACCACAGAAGATAACACACACACTCACTTTATTCCTCCGCCTCACTGTCACTTGTTCTAAATGCATTCCTGCTATTTATATACCAGACATCTTTAAGGCTGCTCTTGGCAAGACGTTTATATAACAAAACACCCGTCTCATCAGCCAAAATTATTTCCTGGGTCTGCAACAGAAAGTGGCAGAGAGATGCACCAGACTGGCTAAAATTAACTTCTGCTGCCAAGTATATTGTTTTTATTTAACCCTTATCATAAGCATGTCTCTAAAAGCAGGACAATTCATCTGCATGGCTTTTGTCAAATGCAAAAACTGCAATGCAAATGGCACAAAAATGCATTAAAACTGTGTTTAAGAAAATGAGAAGGAAACGGGGATCTATTAATTTTTAACTAACTAATAGGAGATAAAAATAGAAAGAGAGTGACAGACAAAGAAATAAAAGTCAGGGTTTTACGTACCATATAGCAAAGCTGTTATTCATGTGCCACACCACATCGGTACATCACATACCTCTCTACATGGAACACATTTAAGCTCTCATTCACACTGGGAGGTAGTCAAGAGTCCACACAAACACAAACCCACACAAACACGGGGGAACGTAGACCCCGAACAAAACAGACCAGGCTCAAAATTCCACCCCAGGACTGTAGTTATGAATCCAGACTTGAAGGATATGGTCATAGTTATGGCTAAAACAAAACCAGCGGGACCATACATGCATTTTACTGGTCAGTGGAATTGTTCCTCCTGTGCAAGAGATCCCTTTCTAAAGTGATTTTAATCTAGGTAATGCAGGACAAAATCAACAGTCCCTGTTGAATGTAAAGATAATTTTGAGAGTACAGCAGAAGCTCCAGTCTTCAGCAGTCTCAGTCAGTCAAATTAAGGGGGTTATCTTCCCAAGTTTTTATTTATTGATTTATTTATTTGAAGTCAATTCCCTCTTGGAGTTCACACACACAGTGTTTCCTTGTTGTGCCACAGTGGAACAGATGACATTTGGTTCTAAAGACTGTAACTTTAGAAGAAGATGCCCACTTGATTTGTCTAACTCACACTTCTGAGACCTCTTTGGCTGAACTTGAACCAGTAACTTGTTGGAGTCTCTGGTGGTTGCCAACTGGTCTCGGCCAAGAAACGGCAAATAACTGCCACCCCACCCCTTTTTAAAATGACAAATTCTCATTTCTTCACTTTAGTTTTTGTACAGATTAAACAAATTAGATATAGTGTGCTAATTAGAGAGCGACCCAAGAGCCAAGTGCTTAGGGCACATACCACATGGGCGAGTCCCCAGCTCAACTCACGGCCAGCTGCACCATTTGCTGTCATTCTTCTACTTTCTTTCTCCGTATTTCCTGTCTGTCTTCACTGTCACTATCAAATAAAGGCATAAACATGCATAAGAAATAAATCAATAAGTAGATAGCTGTAGAGGTGCTGGAAGGTGGATGTTCTTACTTTTGGTCAGAGCCAGGCTGGTAGTTTCCTCTCGTTTCCATTCCTTATGCTAAGCAAAGCTAACATGCTGCAGGCTCCAGCTACATATTCATCATACAGACATGACAGTGGTATCGATCATCAAACACAGGGCAAGAGCTTATTTCCCAAAATGTCGTACTATAGCTTTAAAAAATGGATCGCTTTGTGGCCAGTATGGACAGGAGGACTGATGAAAGCCACCAACAGTGCTTTTACTGTACATATGGGCATGTGAATATTGTTTTTGAAATAGACGTGAAAAATGTGAAGATGTGAGTCTATCCTTTCAAAGCAAATCACTAATAAAATGACTAAATCTCATAAACAAGCTACGCCTTCACAAGTCCAACGGATTAAAAGAAAATAAAACCACACAGGGAGAATGCAGTTTACTGTAATCATGTTACACAACATATATGGGCTTTTGTTACCTCTCGCTGCTATCTGCAGCTGCCAACATGTCATGCTGCTATGTGGAGCCTTAAGAATATAACACAAACGCCTGATTTCTCTCTCTCTCTCTCTCTCTCTCTCTCTCTGGTGAGGCATGGAGGATATGGTGTCAGTTTCCAGCCTCGGAAAGCTGTTTTTCTTGTAACCACTACTAACATTCATAATTAATTGCAACTTAATGTACATAAAGACGCTGCAGTTCAAACATTTACAGAGCAGAGAAGCTGCTGGCTGATGGTGAGGAGCTTGTGGTGAGCTGTGTTGATTTCAGATGGAGGCATTGTACTGGCATGAAGGTGACCTTGTGGATCAATCTAACGTCTATTAATGGATGTGACAGTGCTGTGCTCCTACAGCTCTTTCTCCAAAATATATTAAAGCCTGTGTGTGTGTCAGTGGTTAAAAAAAATTTAAAAAGAAAAAAACACAAATAATTACAACATGGAAACATTAAGTTTTTCAATCCTTTATACAATTCATCATAGTAAAGTGTAAGTTTACAATAGTAAGTTAACTGTCAGTCTGAGCACAGCTATAACTGTATGCAAATAACCTGCAGTAGTATTTACATTAATACACTTATCTCGTGTGTGTTTATGTGTTTTTTCTGTGTGCATACCCACCTACACAGACACACACATTACCCTTGCCTTGTTCTCCTCTAATCCCTTCTATCATTCATGTCGCTCCATCTCTCTCACACTCTCTTCGTAAAATGGCTCTTGAATTAGGGAGATCAGAGGAAGACATCTGGGCCTTAAAATAGCTCATATTTGCATGAATGTTTCATGGATATTTTTCTCTTGTATCTTGCACTGTGCAATACTGAAGGTAGATGTGTTTAGCAGAAGATGTATTTTCCTTCACTGAGACCCCATCGTGGTTATAAATAGGGTTTAATGAACTGGGATAACAAGGAGTGAGGCAGCAAAGTATTTTGGGATATGTGCAAACTGCTGGGACATGCAATGGGAGGAAGAAATTTTTACAAATGATGCCATTTCATACTTGACATACTGTGGATTACACAATGAATTTTCACACCTTGATCGTCTGAATCAGAAATCTCCCAGCTTGTTGGGTTCAGCTGTGAATCATGAATGACTCAAGCAGCTTTCACAAAGCAGAGACAGTAAAGGTTTTTGTTTTCCCACAGGTTTAGCAATTTGCTGTTAAGGCTTACCACACCCCAAATATTCATTAAACTTATATCTCATTAAGTGCAGGGTCAGGTGGTGGTATATTGTGAGTGGCTACAAGAGCATCTGCTGCTGTGGACCAGATAATTGATAGAGTTCAAAAGAGGTAAATTGAAGTTTCGCTCAGTCGCACAGTCCCATTTCTTTTTAAACACAGTGTCTCACATGCAAAGTGCCTCTGAGAGGGAATGACGCATCAGAGAACACAAGCAAGAGGGCTGGAAATGTCTTTCTGCAACCACGAACCCACTGAGATGCAGGAGAGTTTGGCAGCAGAGGCTTGCTGTAAGTTTCAAGTGTATTTTCTTTGAGAAAGAATTTTACTCTGAAGCAAATCACAGGAGGTGCCAAAGATCAATAAAAGAACAGGACAGACTCTCGGCTGTGCAGGCTTAAGAATAACAGTTAAATTATTGGAAAGATAATTAAAATTTTCCCTTTGGATAATATCAATGATTACAAAGCCATCTCCGTCTGTCGTCTGAATGTTAGTGCCAGTAGTAGAAACACTGACTGTAGATAAAAAAAGAACATTATGTAGGATTTGTAAGGAAATGTCTAAGATATATTCTTATACAATAATAGTCAAATGTCCACACTGTTCATTTGTATTTCACTATTGCTGCTAAACAAAAATAAAAAAGCATTACCATTATCATAATAAATAACAATACTAAAATGCTAAAATGATTACTTGGGTACTTATGTTTTGATGCTGTGCATGCACAGTTGCACATGCATATTGTGTACATCACTACTAAGTTTGTCTTGTTGGTTTTCTTGATGTTTTTGGAAGCTTGTTTAACTTAACTACAGCACAGTAGTTAGTCCATTCTACTCGCAATGCAGTGACACTAATATGAAAACGTGCGTGAGTGTGTGCACGTGCATGCAAGGCCCTTACGTTGGCTTGGATGCTTCTGCTTGGTCGGTCTGGAGTTTCTCGCCTCCTTCCACCTCCATGGTGCAGTAGACAATCCTGTTCGGAGCCAGAGACTTCAGCCCCTGCACTTCCATGATCACCACCTGGGAAGCACAGATACCTCAGTGAAGGTTGTAGATGAAGAGTGATTCATCTCTTGACAGGGGTCAGAGAGGAGATGTGCAGGCGGTAAATCCTTCCGGCTTGATAGAAATTTGAAACACACTCTGCCAGCTTCAGTCACTATTTACACTTGTCACTGGTGCCCTCACATTACAAAAATGTAGATTTTCTGCTAGAACAGCCCATAAAAATTACAGCCATCTTTCCTATAAAACGAAACTCTCTATCATCAGAGCTGCTCGTAGGCATAATCTACCACATCAAATCTTATATGTGGTCTTTAATCGCTCAGTGAATACATTACTAACACTGCCAGGAGTAGCTGTATTATTGTAACTATAAATTCCTAGTGGGACAACCAAAGACAGAAATATGCACATGTCCAGGACAATACATCTGTTTTGAATGGAAGCATCCACCAGATCCACTGATGTCCTCATTGTGCCAAAATATTTTGTTTGACTGTTGCTGTTTATATACAGATATACATATATACAGATCCATGCTAGCTTGGCAACAGTAAATAAAAACATTAAGATAGTCAAACTAATGAAAGGATGAGTTAAAGATTCAAAAATGGTTAGATTTCCTTTATGGCTCAAAAACAAGCTATTGCATTTACATACGACTGAAATTTTCTTTTAATTATTTTTTTTTAGTCTCTAAACATATTTTAAACAAATGACTGCAAAAATCATACATGATAGTGTCTCATCATGATAGTATTATTTCTATATACTTATCCAAAGGGATCAAAATGCTGAAGGAGTGGTTCTAACTTCCAGCTGACTCCAAGTAGATTCTCTAAAGGTTTCCCTGGTCTGTTGCTGAGGGATCTGGCAGCTGCTGCAGCCAATCAGTTGGAAAGTAAACAGATTCGAAAATTAGGCTTCACCAAAACACTAGGGAACTGCCACCTCACACAAATACCTAATTTGCCACTAATTTCAGCATTAAAAATTCATAGTCGTGTGCCCACTTCTGTGTTAAGGAAGAAGAACGGTGTCATATTCTTTGCACATTATGTGCTTCCTGATTCTGAAATAGCACCACATCATGAGGAATGAGGTGCGATTTGCTCCCTGTTCAGTGGTGATAGCTCATCTCAGACAAGTTGATAACAAGATGACTCACGTTTCCCGTTAAAGAGCAGGTAAATGGGTTCTTGTGTGTCTGTACACGCCTGAGTGTGTGTCTGTGTGTGTCAGTCTTTTCTTCACATAGCGTCTGTTCAACCTCCTGAACAGGTCTGTTATCTGTTTCTATACATAGTCTGGAGCAGATGAGTAGTCGACGACAGCTCTGATTTATGAGTTCTGGTTCAGGCAGATGTAGTTCTGCACTGAGTTTAGATATTCTAATAGGATAATGTTCGCTCCATTTGGCTAAAGTTAGAAATCCTGTCAGAATGGTTAAAACTTTGTAATGCAATGTGGTTTTCACACACACGATTACTGTATATACCCTAGCCTCATTCCTAATGCAGGGTACCTCCAAAGTGAAGGACAGAACCACATCAGACTTGGACAGCGTGTTCTCGTCCTCCTGGCCCATGTCGATGATGGAGGTATTGTGTCCGCGTTTCAGCTTCTGGAGTTTAAACTCCCCACCCTTGGACACGGGCATGCTCTCCAGATTGGCCATCAGCTGATTCACTGAAGACTTGAGCTCTTCGATGTACATGGCCTCCATCTCTTTAGACACAAATTTGGGGAACTTGCCACCCTGTTGACGAAACCAGAAAAGACTCAGCCAAGGAACATTGAAGTAAATGTTACAGCTTCTAAAAGCAGCATAGGTGTCTCTTTTTAAGATTATGAATACCTAATATAGTGCAAAAGAAATATGATAAATATTTTTAATGAACTACTCCAAGTTTGCCCTTTGTGGGTGGCAGCTCACACTATGATGTTACACCATATTAGTGACATATTAACTATATAACAAAGCATAGTAAAAACAATCCGAGTCCCCCGCAGAGTCTGACTCACCCTGGCAATCTGGTCCGCCATCTGAAGACGACCATCCAGCTCTCTTCTGATCTGCGCAGCCTGCTCATCCAGGTTGTCCAGCTATTGATAAACAGAGAAGAGGAGGTCAGCTTTAAAACAGCCAGAGGCCTGTGTCAAAGGTCACCTACATCTCCCAGCTTCATTTATCTCACCATGAAAGATGAGAGGACCCAAAAAATCCTTTAATATGGCACGCAGATGTCCATCATAGCATGTAATTATACATTTTAGGGTTTTCTGCATTCTGACACAGTGTCAGACCTTTGTGACCTGCACAGAAGTGAGCTGGTATAAAGAATGGTTGGACATTTTGTTGTCCTTACCAGTCAATTTTAAAAAGGCCAGATTATTTACTAAGAACAAGAAAATTTGTGAAGTCACTGTTTCATGTTTTATTTGCATTTGAAAGGTTGTTACAAATATGTTGCGTTTAAGTGGCAGCAGCGAATCCCAGATACAATGGCAAACTGTTGAAAGAGCGAGCGATGGATGGGCAACAGTTTCGTAGATTCAGTGATCGACCACTAGAAGCACTATGGAGCAATGTTTTTAAGATTGAGTCCCTGTTCTGTTTGTTTCTCGGATGATGACGTACATGACAGATGCAGGTGACACATGACATTGATTTCACACTATTCAGTTGATCAACTGTTGGTGGTTGTAACATGCAAATAAGTGCAGCAGTGCCCCTGCTGAGGCAGCGAAGAAGACTCCAAGCTAGCAAACATGGATGTAAACAATGAGTTGCGAAAGTTTAATGAGGAAAGAAATGCATTTGACGTGTTTGTTAAGGTCTAGTATGCTTGGTCAGAACTGCTTATCCATTGGTCAAGTATCTTCAGACTGTTAAAATTCAAGGACATATACAGTCTGAACTCCAGCAGGTAGTTTTGATAGCTTGGTATAGCTGGATTTAAATGACAGATATCTAAATTAAACCAAATTAAGACAGAGCGGCTGCAGGTAGAAGCAAATGTGACCATGCAATCCGAAAGGTGCTCATTCAGACTGGTAATGATGACGACTGGTATAGCGGGGCATGAAAAGGCTAATTAGAGCTCCAGTTTGTTCTAACGGGCTGCAATCATAGCAGCATGGTGTGGCAGCACACATGAATAGATCAAAATCAAAAAGAAATTCATCACTCCCTCATAGGAACCATGCTGCCATCACCATAGAGACCATGAATGGACCACTGTTTGTGGAGAGGTCTTTTTGGAAGTGTTGAGTGTTTTGGACTTTTCCCTTTTCTTGTCGATTTCAATCAGCAGGGTGAAAATTCAGCTCTCAGAGACGGTTGAGCTGAGAGAGGGGCAGTAACAATAAAGATCATATCTGTAAATTAAGACAAAGAAATACATTCACATCGACACAGAAAAGCTTTGACTTGAATAAGCCATTCCAAACAGTTTTGGCAAACAGAGACAATACCAGTGGAAATGTAATTTAAGAAAGAAAAAAAAAACCCTGCATTGGACAATATCAGCTCTGGGCAAAGACGCCTGACATCTGTTAGCCTAGTTTTTGCCCCAGAGTAATGAAAAGCAGAGAAATTCATGGCTCTCTCACATCAATAATGAATGAGAGTTTTATATTAGCTGACACAAGGAAATAGAAGTGAGGGCTGATGTCTCTTTCTTGCTCTCTCCGTCTGTATGCTCCACTCCTTCAGTTATTCTTTAAGCCAAAACGCCTCATTCTTGTCAAATCTGGCGCTGTGACTCACCAGTCAACACCCTTTCCTCTGTGAGGACAACGGGCTAATTGAGACATATCTGCAGCTCAGTCGTACCCGGGGAGTTGCAAACCTTTCCTCGCAAGAGTGGTGAATGAGTTTTTAGTGAAAAATATCATCAGGCTCGCCTCACTCTGGTGTTGTTATGTTGCAAAATCCTTGCGTTTTACACACATTTTAAAGCCAGTAGGGAAAATACAATGCTGTAGTTTTGGTGGAGCACATATTTCACAGTTTTTCCTGTATATAGTGGGCACATTTGGAATAAAATGTGTCTAGCTGTAAAAGGAGCATATTTGAACTGAAACTTACAATATATTAACAATTTTTTTTCCCCAAAAGAGTTTTTTGGGTTTAGATTTTATTACTCTCTAACTTTGAGAGTGTGGGTCTTAATGCAAACAAATATAGTGTTTCCTTTCTACCCATCAGTGAAAGGTCTAATCTTAACTTTTCTATACAAAGCAACAGCAAAAGGTTGGCTGTAACACTGAAGGTTTTGTTTGTATATTTCTAAACATTGCATTTTGTAAAATTAATCTTAAAATGCTGGTAGAGTTGCTCTGTGCATTTAGTATCAATGTCGACTGACGATATTATAAGAAACTTGTACACAACCCTAATAGAACTAATGAAGGCAACATGTTTTAATTTTGATTTTATCACTAACAGGAAAGTAATTTCTACACTGCTGCACAGTCTGTCCGACTGAGCACCTGATTCTGTTTGTGATAACAGTGCTTTAAACTCCTCCAGTCTCCTGCTGTTGGGACTCGTGCCAGAGCTGACCTCTCTGTGCCTTATGGTATTTCGCCCACTCCTATTACATTAACAGGCCTTGTCTTTCAAGCTTTACCATATTGATTCTCTGCCCTTCCAGCAATCCTTTTTAAGAGAGAATGAGCTGAAGTCACGGCGCAGCCGTTAACAGGAGGGGAGGGGGGACGGGGCACAAGTAAGAGCCGCTGCCGAGCTCGGACTGAGATCAAGTACCACACAGGCAGGACATGGAGGAGGGGAGAGAATGACACGTGTAGGGGGATTTGTACATCGATGGACTTAAAATCAACAGTCTTCTAGGAATAATGAGCATTACCAATTTCTGTTAATTGATTCTGGTCACTGATGTGCAGATTATGAAATGATATCGGCCAGATGGCTTCATAAATGGAGGACAGTCAGTGTGAACTGCCAAGTCTAGTGTGTTACCAGTGCCGGCCACTGAACAGCCACTGTGCTACGTAACCCAGAGTTCCTGTTTAGTAGAGCACATAATCAGACTTTGCCACCAGCTGCAGCACAATGTCTGCACTTGCAGCACAGCACTACTCAGAACTGTGCTGCCACGCAGTGACACTTAAACAGTGGTGAGCATCCTGTCGTAGGAAGTCTCACGAGCAGGGGGCGTTTTTTTTTTTTTTTTCATTGCCAAGTCCAATCACAGAAAACTAGATTCATCCACAACCATAACTGTGACTGGTACTGATTGCGTTCCTGCCTGAGCTGTGCTTGAATGACTCCTTTTTCCCCTGCTGCTGGCGATCCTGTGCTGCCTGTCAAAACACTCAGAGCTCTGGGATTGCGGTGCCAGCAATCCCAAAAGAACTGTCAGTGCCATCATGCCTGGAAATCCAGCAGCTTGGCCTGTCGGTGTCTGACACTGCACTTCTACTGTCTCGTCTACAGTATGCGCCCCCCCCCCTCTCAAAAACACAACAGACCTAAATCCATATGTCCGGGCAAAATCTCAAGACGGTGAAATCCTCAGCAACACTTCAGAACTGAAATTTAATACCACAGCAGCAGATGGCTAACACAAGAGAAGTGACCCTGAAGCATGTAATGTGAAGGGGGATGGGCCCAGTTTCTTCTATTACTCCCAACTCTGCCTTGACGGAAGTGAAAAGCAAAGACAGTCCTGGCTGTGGGAGGAAGCAGAGCTGGAGGTCAGTGTATGTGTGAACTAATAGCCACCCCCTACTGAGCCCCACAGCACCCCAATCTTAACAGGCCTACCACTACAGAAAGGTCACTCCTGTCAATGGCCCACAGGCACGATATAGGTGGACAGGCAATCTCATATAAAATAAGACTGGCTAAAAGGTAAGTTTCTCTCTACGTTACTGAAGGTGACAGCAGCTCTGCAGCTAAATAAAGGTGACACTGCCTCAGTGTTAGCCAAGCTGACAGCAGGTTAAAGGTGACGGAGCAGAAGCAGGCGGGTAGTTAACAGCCCAGCTGATGACAGATTCCCAGGTGGATGCTGGGACATTAGCAGCAGACAGCGCACCCGGCCAGGGGGCGGATTCTTGTAGAGAACAAAGACTGGGCGGGCAGGGCTAGATTGGAGCTGGATGGGACCTGGAGGAGTCGGAGCAGCTGGTCTATATTTAGACTTGCTGTTTGTGACTGTATGTGTATGCGTGTGTGTTACAAAACTGCGCAGTGTGAGAAAAAGACTCTCCTTTGTGACTGAAGCGACATGCCAAGAATGCTAATTAGAAATTGTAAATGGAGGACACTGTAGAAAAATCTCCTCCTCAACTTCTCACATTAATCAGCTTACAATCAAGAGAATTTTTCTTCAGAATAGTGCAGAGATTATGTTGCCTTTTGATCTTAAAGCTGACCTAATCAGTTAATTTATATTAGATTACTATGTATAATGTGAAAGGGGTCGCTCATCGGGGACAATCATCACCCTTCTCCACAGTTCCCCTCAGCTCTACAGAGCATTTCAGTGTCTTTCAGTGCATTATTTTGGTTTTATAGCCACAAATAGTTTTTGTTCACCCTCACTAACATCATTTCCAGACACAGCAGGCAGCTGTTTACACAACCTGCTCAGTACCAAACAGAGAACAGACATGGTTAACAACTATCTGGTGAACATAGTGGATCATTTACCAGCAAAAGAGCCAAGTATTTCCCTAAGGAGTTGGTAGAAACCAAAACTGAGCTTCAAAGAGAGTGAATATTGAATTTACATTCGTCAGGTCCCCTGAAACACGACTACTAATTAATGTTAATGTCGCTTTGCGTCCCCCATCTGTGTAAACGGGCAATTGTTTGCTAGCACATTCGCCATGCTAACTGAAAGCCAGAATCAGTTACTACAAGACTGAAAAAACATGTTCAAAACAAGCTGATTTGTAATGTTCCTGGAGACAGGTTCAAATAATCCTCCATCACTTTGTTTTTTGTTGTGTAGCGTTATGACATCTCTATCAAGGACAAACTTGGGCTTTTTATTTATTTATTCAATTTATTTTCTCTTATGATAAACATTGTCTAGATTTCAAACCACGCAGATGCAGTCAAGCTTCACCCTGCATTTCAGCACCACTGCTTTTTCAGCTTGGAGGTGGCTGGGCAGGCATAACAAATGCTTTCATCCTCTCCCAATCCTGTGTGCAGTCAAGAGGCTCCATTACGCAATTATATCAGCTACAGGCTAAACCAGGAAGAGCTCAGGCCTCATTTCCCAACTAACAGTTGCTGACAAGACAAATTTAGAGAGAAAAAGGAGGGGCCTCCTTCAAAGCCCATCAGAGGGAAAGCTGATTTGAGTATGGTCTGTCAGTCGGGAAGGCCCACAGGTCATGATTTATTACTCTGTGGGGAAAAAGTCTCATTCTGATGCCTTATTTTGACTTCCAGCGTTTATCAGCCGTGTGAGATTGAGGATTAATTTTCTTAGTGAGAATCCACTGGTGTGGATAAATATCAATGATTTAAAACCTCAACATGAAAAACTGTAAACACTGTTAATGTTACTAGTGCTGAAACAATTTGTTGATCAATTGATTAGTCAGTGGACAGAAAATTAATCATTCTGCTTTTGATAATGGATTAATTGATCGTGTATGTTTTTTGCCTGTTATTTAGAAAGAACAAACAGTCTAAATATGTATCATTAGGCAGTGGGAAATGAGCTATTATCTCTGTTTTTTGATATTTTATACAAAGTAATTAATTAATCCAGAAAATAATCATCAAATCATTCAATAATGAAATTATTTAAATGTAACTCTGAATATTTTCATGCCACAGGAAACAAATATTACATTTAAAAGCTTTTAAAACCTGTACTAATAAACATTTTTGATGTTGACACCAGTAAATGAGAAGGAGTGGTGGTCACTGTTTGGGTTTTATATACGGTTCATCAGCCTCCTGCAGGCATCTGTAAACAGTAAACCAGATTATTAAGGTTAAAGTCAGCTGGTGAACTGGCTCCATTCGTGAGCTCAGCACTTTGTATATTACTCGGTTATTCGGTTACATAGCATTCCTGACAGCAAACCTTAGGGAAACTAGGTTTTTACCTATTGTCCAGGAGTAGGTGATATCTTAAAATGTTGTAGTTTTCTGTGACCTGTGAACCTACTTTGATTTAACTCTGGATTATCAAGGGAAGTCGATGTTCGAGATCGATGTTTAACAGTACCACGAGGGTAATAAAATGTCAGTTAGCTAAGTCGATGTTTCCTTAATTGGAGTTTGTGCGTGTACATAAAAGGGGCGTGGTCGGCAAGGCAAGCATAGAGGTGTGGTGCCATTCTCAGATGAAGAACGCTCGTTAATTCTGTGGGATGACAAAGCCAGGTAAGCTGCCTGAAAAATGCAAATACAAGTGATAAATGCGTCTTACAAATAAAAATAGAACCTTTTTTCCCCTGCACAGCATCAGCAAGATAATTTTGAGAGAACTAAAATGCTGGAGTTCTTGTTTGAGATTCCTTTTTTGTCTTTCATTACTCACAGAGCACACAACAGTTTAGAAACTACTGTCATAATAAGCCTTATAAATCCTTTTACAAGATGTGATGAGAACCTGGTAAATGTCATGGAGCGTCTGAGGTGCGCTGTTCAGAATGTCCTGTACTATCAGAAAAGCGTGTGCATAGCAAACACATTTTGGTTTGGGAGATACAGGATAACTCTTTTATGTGCTTGTCTATTTTTCCCCTCGACAGTCTGCAGTTATACGACTGATTTCTGCCACAGCCACATCCTCAAACGCATTGTTTTATTTTAGAAAATGTTACTAGAGGCAAGATGAAAAGTGAGCACACATTTCTATTAATATAGTTAAAACAATTATGGTTTTGCAGTGTCTACATCAAACACATTTTCTTACAGTTGTTTGGTCATGCTTGGTGTCACCACAGCTAAATAACTGTGCAGCCATCAGGGAGCAGAGCATGCTCAGAGTCTGGCTGGCGCAGCCGCTGGCCCTACCAGTCTAATCAGTCTGTTAGTCATTTCCAGGGGCTGCTCTTACTTCAGCATGAGACAGAAATAGACCAGTGCTTCCTTTCTACTATTTGGATGTAACTGCAAAAAATGTAAATCCCCAACAAAAAAAAAATATGATAGCCTCTGAATCCCTGCCAGTCTTTGAAAACCTTTCATCATATCCCAGCAGCCCTGAGCCACGCCGACCGGATTGCCACATCTCCTTTTTAGTGAGGATTGTATCATTTAGTAGAGGGCAATATATGACGGCTGGTTGCTTACTGAGGAGGCGCTCAAAGTCACCATTAGTATGGTCTGATATATTCATTACGACAGCAACTGCAAAGAGACAGACGACTCAGAGCAGCCGGGGAAAAACTGGAAACAGAAAATGTAATTCTCTAATGAACATTTTGCACTGTTTGTTCACATGTTTGTATATGAATTATCAATTTAAGATAAATCTGTCCCTTTTCACGACTGTGACCTGAATACATGTGCCACTGCCCACCTGCATTTTCTAAAAATGAATATAATCCCACAGTGTGAAGCTGTATACACGCACATTTCTGCAGCGTATTTGCCTTTATGGTGGTGTATTGTTCAGTGTTCTTTAGTAGCTCTATGGTGCTCAGAGTGTGTTCTGTTCACGGAATGGTATTATGTTCTGCATGCAGATTTCTGACCCTATACTAACAGCTCTGCTGCCAGCACATAAAAAAACTAGGTTAAGCATCTTCAAAGGCTTGGGAGGAATAATGCACACTGGATTTGGAGGCTATGGCGATGTATTGCACCTCAGCATTAGAAGCATCTAACTAATGAACACTCCGCAGAACAGAGCCCATATTGATCTTTGCCAACTGAGACATTTGAACAATACTGAACAATCTAATTTGTTTAACAGCACCTCATGCCATCTGCACAGATTTATACGTTAGCAACTGTTGAAAGAGGGATGACACCTGTTCCAAAGAAATTAAGTGCTTTGAACTCATTGACTTCCAAGAGGCGTGCCTGCTTGATTTAGATGAAATGAAGAGGTACGTTTTTTTAAAGCGTTAAATGTTGAGCAAATGTAAATGTGTCGGAGGCTTCCTCCAAATCCTGCCATGATAAGACTGTTATTCAAGCTCCTGAAGGAAGAATACATTAGTGCTGCTTTCAGCGTTCCCACAGAGAGCAGTAAAGCAGTGAAGACAGCAAGGGTGGGAGAGTTATGTCCGACACAAGCACCCCAGCGTCCACTATTATCCGCCTGCAATCTCAACATACCCACCCCCACCTTAGTAAAGTATTGCTAGTCTGGCATCAGGGGCTATATGTTGAGGAGACATCCATTTAATGGCATGGACAACAATTACATATTTAATACTAATTAATTAAAATATACCCAGGGTAGGCATAAATGTGTAATTGTAACATCACATTTTACAGACTATTTTCACATATTTAGATTGTGAGTTTTTATACTTGGCCCACTTGGGAATGTTTCACTCTAGAATTTGGTAGTTTGGTAAATTGTGAAATTTGCTGTTAAATGTGGAGGTAGTTAGAAAAAGGCAGCCAACCCAAATACCTTATCCCTTGTATCCCTTACTGCATGGAACTAATCAGAATCATTTTTATGGAAGGTAACATGAGGTCAGGGTTTGATTGGCTGAATTAATGCAACTGTCAGCAGAAATAATGAATTTTCTTTGACATTGTCAAATAAGCTGTATGGAATTGATCATGGCAAGGTGATTGATTCCCCATCTGCTCAGCAAGGCCTTTGTGAGTGCTAATAATGATGCGTCGTATCAGATCAGTGCATCCACAGAAAGGTCGACCTCAAAAGGGATCAAACTCCAGGCAAACTCCAGCACCTGTAAAAGTCACGGAGGCCGGAAATCGGATGTTGTGTTTTCTGTAGAACACAAAGGATCTAATGTAGTAAATAAGAAATGGCATTTCTCACAGAAATGTCATTGATCACGCTTTGAAAGGATGTGTGTGTGTGCATATGTACAAACAGACCGAACTGTTGGAGCCAAGTGTAAAAACCCTCTGAGACATTTCACCAGCAGGCTTGAGAAACTCACCTGACAGGCTTGGTAAAGCAGCTGGTGCTCAAACTTTTTGATGCCGAGGATATTTTGGAACATCTCGTACAGCTGGTCTTTGCTGAGGATCAGCTCAGAGGCTGCGCTGGCAGTCATGCGTTGCTGCGCCTTGCGTGGATCCTCGTCACCGCGGTAGATGGTGTCGAACTTGGCCATCCAGGAGCTGAGCACTGTCTCCTTGCTCAGACCGTCAATCTCCGGGAGGCTGCGCACGCGCTTCTCGATGTGCCTCTTGAACACTTCCCTGAAATCATTGGCCGAGAAGCCGCCGCTCTGGACCATTTTAGCCACACGGTCACTCTTTAGGAACACCTACATTGTGAGAGACCAGTGTCACTAATTGCAGTTACGCAACAGCTTGAGATGCATAAAAAAAAGCAATTGTTATTTTGAATGAGGACTTCTGAAGACTTCTGAATAGACTCATATTTACAGTACATTGTGATGCACAGGCGTGGTGAAAAGCTTTTCTATAAAATTTTGTCTGAAACAGTAAATGTCTGTCTTCGTCAGCAAAAGGAAAACATTAAGTTGTTTTTGTGTTTGTGTTGATTTTGAATAGAAAAATCAGAGACATACAGCATGTAGGGCTGTGACTCAACACGGCCAAGGCTGCTCTCTGTCTCCTGCTAATGACAGACTGACAGGGACAGAGGCAGTTGAGGCTATATTGTCACATCATCAAGTGAAGTAACCATCAGAGCTGACTGCTTTGTCACTTTGACAGTCACATTTTGTTCTCAGCATCCATGCTAAGTTGCTAAGAAGCAACAACTGCTGTACTGACACATTACAGTACAATGGTACGTTACCCTTGTCATTCGGTGTATGTTTCAGTGGATAACAAAGGTTTGCAGCTGAAATCAATAAGATGTTAAGTCAGTCTTTTGGGTTCCTGCAGACCACAGCATTTAGGAACATTTTTGCCAAACACAGCACACAAAGCAACCTGTGATCATCCATAATTTCACTAATAACAGTGGCCCTCACTGTTTCAATAAAGATACCACTTTAAGTGGACAAGAAAATTAACATATTTTTCAAATTCATTGACTGTATATTGAAAAAGATCTACACACTGTGAACAAGGTGCTAATTAACCCGAGAGAGAGAGAAAAAGAAAACACATGTAGCAATTTCATACTGCTCTTACACACAGTGCAGTTTTCATCATTCCACAATCATCAGTGTCTTACCTCGGCCTAGCAAACACATTTCTTAAAACAAAAAGTGAGCTGTACTGATTTCTAGTATTTCCAATAATGTTCATAATCATAATAATAATAATCATTCAGCACATTTTCCAGGATGTTTCAGTATTCTGGCACAATACATGGCCTCTTAGCCACACAAGTGTAATAATGAATATCATTATAACACTGTATCTACAGACAGCACTTCAAAACATAATTGTTTCAGCAGCTACAATCACTGGTTTTGTCAAACAGAACCACAGGTTAATTGTCAGGTGATATTATTATACAGCAACTACCTCTCATTTTCTATATTTTCTTTCGACATTTGTATTTTTATAGTAGACACATAAGTAGAGAGAGAATGGAAATCGTGGTTATGTCATTCAGATGTCTCACAAGTGCAAACTCACAAGTGTGAGATTGGTGAGACACTAATGATGGTCAGATGAAACTTTTGTCCCTCATTCACTTTGGCTCAAGCCTTTTTTTTTCAGTATGTGAGTGAGCATCACACAAGATTGGATATATACAGTGTGTTAACCCCAGGCTTTGGGGCACAGATCCTATTATTGTTACTACCCTCCCAGCTTTAACTCCTAGTATATTTTGCATTGCAACATTAAACATCATAAACTAAATAGAGGTCATGCTGTAATTAACTTCCCTGTCAGTATACATATGTGTTTCCAGATGGATCCAATCTCATGGCTCAGTTTTTCATAATGGCTACACTTGTTTTTCCATCATGGGTTTTGCCTTTAACGTATCCCACTATCTGCCATGCCTTTTGTACTGTATGCAAAGTAATAACGACTTTTTCATCTGCAGATTGAATAGTGAGGTTGGAAAAGATGGCTGTGTCAGCCACATGCTCTGACTCATAATCTGTGCAGTGAAAAGCTTCAGCCACCATTTTACCACTCAGCCGTCTGAATACAAGCATTTTGACATGAACTACCAAGAGGACTGTGTAGTGCTTTTCAGACTTTTTCAGCTAGAAGCTGCTCATTTCCTGTTCTTGTAGATGTGCTATTAAAGTGATCCAGAGGATACGGTGCATATACAACAACAAATACTGTGTATAACATATGTTACAAAATTGTCATATATATTGTTTGGTGAATATTCAGAGAGAGAAGAGACAGAAATGCACATGTATGAATGACGTATATGCACAACACATTCAGTTTGAAAGCATCGAGTCCCTGGATAACAAAATGGTTCTGACTGTGACTGTGCTGCCATGGTTATGGCGAGTTGGTACCTCGTGGTAGCTCTGCACAGCATTGATGAACGCCTCATCAGCCACAATTTGTGTGTCTCCGTTGAGGAAGGCCTGGAAACGATCCTTGGTCTGCTGAAGCTGCTGCTTGGTTATCTGTGGAAGCAAGGGCAAACAGGGGACACCTCTGTGTTAAAGCCAGAACAGGAAAATGTGTCATAAGAAGCACATGTTGGTTTAAGCAACAGTAATATTGACCCCTTTTATAAACGGATTATTGTGAGAAAGCATAGCAACATCTTTTTTCCCCAGAAGCTTCCTCCAGCTCCTTCTGGGGAAGCACTAAGTACTCGTAGGCCAACTGGGAGATGTAATCCCTCCAGTGTTTCCTAAGGCTACCTTTGCTTCCCTTTTTAGACAGTCATGCTCTGAACACCGCTAAAGGTAAGCGACCAGGAAGGATTCTTACAAAGTGTCCCAATCACATCAACTGGCCGCACTCAAGGCGAAGGAGCAGCATCTAAATAACAAGGCACTCCCAAATCTCTGAGCTCCCCATGCTATCACATGAAGTGATGCCAGGAGCATCATCTCCGCTGATTGTATCCAGAGTCTCATTCTCTCCAGTCGCAACCCAGAGACTGTGACTGCTGGTGAGAGCATTGACTGTTAAATTGAGAGCTTCACTTTATAGCTCAGCTCTGTCTTTACTACTTACAGTCTTATACAAAGCCTGCATTACTGCAACCGGTGCCCCCCAAAGGCTGGTCAATCTTACAATCCTTTTTACCATCACTCATGAATAAAACCCCAAGGTACCTGAATTCTTCCACTTGGATACCCCCCCCCCTCTGAACTGAGCAATTCCACCAACCCGACCACATCGCACTCAGCTGCAAACCGCTACAGAGGATTTTGTAGGTCACGGTCCGATGAAGTCAAAAGGACAACATCATCCACAAATAGAAAAGAGATGCCGCCCTAATATCACCCAACTGGACAGTTTCCAGGCCCCGGCTAAGCTTTGATATCCTGAATCTGACAAACAGAGGAGAGGTGAAAAGGCAGATTAAAGTGCTGCAACTGAACATCCCTAACATACAATTTGAGCGTACAGGGAATCAATTATTCATAACTTGCATAATGAAAAAAGACAGAGGAACAAGGTTATATACCTTTTTAGCCATGTTAGCTTTGGTGATCCCCTGACTTGCCCTCATGCACCACCAGCAGGCTGGCATTTTTGATTTTGTTTGAAAAATCCCAACAACTAATGGATGGATTTCCATCACATTTGGTACAAACATTCAAGTCCCCTTCATGATGAATTGCAATCATTTTGGTGATTCCTTTTCATTATTCATTCAACTTTCTATCTAGTTTTTTCATTAGGTATGTTTTGTGTTAATTAGCAAATGCTAGCATGCAAACATGCAAAACTAAGATGGTGAACATGGTGAACATTATACCTGGTAAACACCAACACGTTAGCATTGTAACTGTGACCATGTTAGCATGATATATATTGCACTCCAGGTGCAATGTTCTCTCTCTGTTTCACTTTCGATCCTCGCTCAGGTTTAGATGTCCTCTGATTGATTTCACACATGGTTACTGAGTCAAGTGACCCAACAGTCAATAGACTGACAATCTCCCTCTGACAACTGCCTTCAATCTTACCGTTCAAGCTGTTGTGTATATCAAACAAGCACAGGGACCTGCCGGTAATGTGCATGTGTGTGTGTGTCTGTGAGTGTTCAGCCTCACATTTCAAGTGACAGACTTTGGTGTGGGAGTGAGATGGAAAAGTACCACATATCATGTGCCTGTGAGGCAGTCTCACTGCCATCTGCATGTCCACCGTATTACCCCAACCCTGCAACAGTAATGTTCAGAAAATCAGATCATGTCACCCAAGATTTCTTTACCAGATATAAAGTAAAAATGCCCAAGTTTGGTCTAATAGGAAAGCTCTACAAAGGCGCGTATGAATACAAACACATAAATTATATACATACAAAGAGAAGGTTCACAATAAGATGACCTCTCTACTGCTGTCAATAAAAATAAAACAAACTCAATAGTATCACAAATCATTTCGCCAAGACGTCACTGCCTTCTCAGCCAATTTACAGTTGTTGAGGTGGGGTGAATCACAGCATGATATACCACTTAACGTCCAAACATAAACGATCCACTCACAACACATAACAGCGCATCAACAACAGAGATCAATACTTGTGCTTCTCTGTCAAGGTTTCAGGTTTATTCATCTTGCCAACAGCAAGATGTGAGATTAAAGAGAAAGTGTGGAACATCCCTGCTATGTTTTAATAGACCGTGATGTTCAAGGAACATCCTGAGGCAAGAAATGTTAATATTAACACCAGTATGCAAATCAGTCTGGTCTGTGGGGACACTTGGAGGCTGAAGTCAACATACTAGTCCTTGGTTGCATGTCCATTACTGAAAGTAATAGAGTGAGGGTAAATGCACTCAGTTGGTAGTTTATTAGGTACAGCTAGTTAAAACTAATAAAGTCTAATACAAGAGTTCTGCAATAAATTCTTCCTTCAGGTGTGATGTTCATTTTTATTCAAATTGTTTTAGAGAGGTGCTGTTTCCACTGTATGATAATTTTGCAGGATGCAGATGTGGTGCTGTTGAACTGTATTGAATTATACAGAGGGGTGCTTCTGTTATTAAGGCTACCCTCACTGATATAAATAGGGTGGATAAAATAATAGAAACACCTGTCTGTATAATGCAATAAAATTCAACAGCACCACAAACTGCAGCCTCTAAAATGACCATAAAGTTGAATCAGCACCTCTCTAAAACAGTTTCAACACAAACTGACCATTAAAACCTTCATGAAGATTGGATTTATCGTAGGGCTGTTGTATTAGACTGCAGTAGTTTTAGCAAAGTGTACCTAATAAACTTGCTTTGGATTGTCTTTTGTCACAATGTACGTGATGTAATGGTTCAAATGAATGTAATAGACTTGATGATAGAGTATATAATATAGAGACTAACATTAATTAATGACTTTCCCTCCTTTTTCTCAGGAGAATACATTTGTTAAATTAAAATGAAAGAACAATAATTATAAGTAGCAGCCTTTATATAGAGAAAACATTTTAATTTAAAAATGGGCATACATGCTCAGAATAAAATGTAGGCATATGATGAGTTACAATCAAAAAACCACAACACGAGAAACTAATATGAATAATGTGGAACGATTACTCGATGAAAATTACTATTTTGAACAATTATGAACAATTAATCGTTGAAATCATTTTTCAAACAGTCACTTCTTCCAGCCTCTAAAATGTGAGAATTGATGTTTTTCTTTGTCATTTGTGATGTTAAACTAAATAGCTTTTGGTTTTGATGAATCAAACAAGCAATTTTTGAGTCATTAATCTGCGAGGTAACAGTAATTTTACACAATTTTTTCTAACACTACATTGATTAATCTGGAAGATAACTGGCAGACGAATAGACAATTAAAGTAATTGTTAGCTCCAGCCCTACCTATAATTCATGTGGCCAAGGACAGAGTGGCCTCTATGAGACTCATTATTAGTAGAGGAATCACAAAGATATTAGAGTAAATGTGGGAGATGAGGCAGTGATCCAGACACTGGCAGAACAACACATTCGTGTTTTACCTGAAGACTTTACCATGAAAGGTCAGAGCTTATAACACTTTTGCTTCTGCTGACAGTTTGTCTCGGCCGATCTGACTTTATGTGACAACACAGCAAGCTGCTGACTGTGTGGGCGTGTGAGTTCATGGGGTTCAAAAACCAGGAGCCTCATAAACTTGTGAGGTCCAATAGCTTTGTGGGGACTAAAATGCTGGAACCACCCACAAGTTTAAATTGCTGTTTGAGGGTAAGGACTTGGTTTTAGCGCAAGTGGCGAAGGATGTCATGTGTGTACGCAGGAAACCAGGTTTGTGTCCACTTCTTCACCAAATCACAGTTCAGCTGCATAAAGTATTTATGACTTCCAGTTCCTCTGTACTTTTTATTTCATTGCTGATTAGAGAACTGTGCTGATTAGTAACTTAGTTGATGGATGACACAAAATGCCTCCATTTTCATCAGTATTGCCAGACTCCCAAGACGTACTTTCCAGCTTTGCTCGTATTGATTCTCTCTCTGTGGCTCTTATCAAGATTGCAGTGTTACACGGTGATTCATTGGCTCGCAATGAAGTAGGCAATGACATTAATCACCCTTCACATATCAATACAGGAGATGTGCACGCTGCATGGGCTTGATGTACAGTAACTTCATTACAGTTCAAAATGACTATGGATTTAGAGTTTATAGTTCGACCATGTTTTCTGATACAAAATCAGAGCTGCTGTGAAATATTTAATGAGCAACAATTTTTACTTAAAAACTGGCTTCATAATAAATCATAGATGTAATGTAATGCCCTTTTAAAAACAGTACATATTGGAAATAAATAGACAGTATAGCTTGCAGGAAAAGTCTGTCAGCTTCAACGGAACATGATTTCAAAATATATGTCACGTATTTCAAAGCTCATTGAGCCTCTAACACAGGTTCATAGTATTAAGCCGCCCTCAGGCATATATCTTGTAAAAAGTAAGCTGCCTTTAGTGATTCTTCAGTGAACCGAAAAAGATTTCTATACTCTGCTCTGTCAATACGTGTTTGGTCCATTTTACCACAGTCTTTTCTGTAGTGCAGGAGGAAGTCTGTGAAGACTATTCAGGGCTATAGCCGGGATTTTAATAATACTGAAGCCAACATGAAGGCCTAAATGTTGTTTCGAAGCCTTTTTTTTTTTTACATTAAGACATCAAGTACACAAACCTGGTGGGGAAATTGTGAGCAGCAGCGTTATTATTATTAGATTATCTACATAAACTCCTACTGGGTTCCCAAAACGTCTCAGAAAAATACTGACCTGACCTTTAAACCCACACTGGCAGCCATGGCATTTAATGTCTTGTATGTAACTACTGTTCAATATAATGTTTTTAAAGAACTTTATCTTCACATCAGTTGGCCACTCATCTTTATCTCTCTCCAGTGAAGCAGAGAGAAAGATGAGAACAATACATGCTCAAATAAGACAAGGCATTAAGAGGGTTTTTGAGAGCAGCTCCTCTCTGTGTGTGTGTGTGTGTGTGTCTGTCTATATGAATAGTACGGAGTGCATTTGTGTGTTTACAAGGAAAGACAGACTACACAGTGACATGGCAGATTACATGAAATAGACAACAATTATAATTCTATTTACATTTATTTTATATTTATCTCTTGGAAGTTTGGAAACGTGGTTTGTGAAGTATGCAATACATCAGCTGTCCTTGCAGCGCTGTGATGAGTGCAGTAATTAGCTAATTGAATGCAGTATATACTGAGGCTACTGTATCATAGTTCAGCTGCACAGTAAAGCCTCTGCTGTGCTGACTCACGCTTGAGCTTCCTCTACAAGTTACATAATGTTGAAAAGGGAAGTTAAATTAAGGTGTTTTCCAAAATTAAATGGCTGCAAATTAGATGTGCAGTTTTCAGTGGTAGGCAAAGGGAAATACACTTAAATGATTCATAAAAAATGGACCAAAATCACAGCACGTCAGTCTAAAGACTGAGGCAACATCGAAATCTAAAAAGGCTGCTGAGACTAAACATTAGACGTGTTTAGTGCACTGTTAGGTTACCTTATTAAGATTTATGTGGTGGGTAAACTTTACACTCATGATGACCAAATGCACAAAGTGATAAAAAGGATATCATGCAAAGTAAATGTTCTTATTGTGTTTAAATCTGTTTGCTCAGGATAGAGCTGTTTCCAATGCTGATGTTGGTTTTCAGCAAACATAGTATGGTTCAATCCCCTTGCTAGACAAAAGCACACTTTATTCATGTTGCAGATGACACCGCCAGCCCACATCTGAGTAAACAGCAAACGTGAGTTCAGGAGCAAAAGCTGCGTGACAGCTGCACAAAATCTACCAGCAACAGGCCTCATCAAACACCAAACACCAGCATCATGTAGTGACTGCGGTCACAAAACTACAATTATACAAAGACAGATGCACAAGCTATTATCCACCAACCAGACATGCTCACATAGATTTGTCCTGAAGACACACACGCGTACACACACACACGGTGTTGTGTGAGTAAATACCACTCGCCTGGGTTAGTAAACAGCCAGGTGTATACTCTGCAGACAGAGCCTGACACACGGCAAGCAGGGATAAAACAGGGAGCTCTGGCTCTGTATAACCAGTCTCCATACTGTTGTTATATTCAGGAGCTGTGGCGCTGCTGATATATACAGGAGAACACTGTGTTCATAACCAGCTAAGCCACTTCTTATAGCAGTCATCCATTATCACACCACCAACTCACTGGCAGCAGCTATACAGCACAGCTGGTTCCTCATTATGTCCATTCAGTTACTAAGGAGAAAATAAGCCCTTAACCTAATATAACATAAATGGTATGGACAATGAGAGGATAAAATCAATCAGACAATTTGCTTAATTTTGGGCCAGAGCAATAAAATCAATACTGTCCTTTCCTTAGCATTGCTCACATAATATTAATACATCCTTAAGTGGTAGTTAACTGTTCCTGATTTTGTTTAGTTTGCAACAGTTTTAACTAAAATAAATTATGTAGTCCCGAATGACTCTGTGCTTGTCACAGATTTTTATGGTAATTTTATTGCATCATTGTTTGTGTTTTGTGCTGATTTCTATGTACTTTCTTGTTGAATTTGGTGTATTTGTCTAAAGGACACGTCTTCAGAGGTGGATGCAGCAAAATGATTTTCACAAAAAAATTTTATGCAAGCCTGACCGATCACCTACTGTTCCTAGTTAAATTGTACTGTATGAAGGTTAAGGATGTCCTCCAACCTTTAAAAACTTCAAAAAACTAAAAAGCTCAAGAGTAAAACCTTTATACAATTAAAAGATTTTTTATTTTTCTATTTTGCATTCATCTCCTGTGTTGATAGTGCTCCTCAGCTTCAGTTCAGAATGAAAAATACCCACTGCACTGCAATGCTACTTCATACTGTAGAGGATATAAAACTGTGTGTATCTGTTGCTGGTGCATTGCTCTCATCAAGAGTCTGAGACATGAATCCTTCCCTGCTAACCTCCCATCACAAATCACTTACTGTCTTTTCCTTCTTTCTCTGTCTAGTCAATCTTTCTCGCTCACTCACTCTCACTGCTCATCTCAAATATTTATTTCTTTGTGCCAGCCTGTTAGTCTTGGTCGATGCTCAGTAAGGGTTTGTATCTTGGTGGTGATGTGGTGAAAATAGATCACACAGATTACATTAATCAGACTTTTGAAACATGCTCTTAACTTGAGCATTTAGTAAGACCTTTGAAGATTAGAGAGAGAAGAGAAGAGGAGAGGGGTCTCACAAAGTATTTCTTGGTGTCACGGGTACCAAAGTAGACAGGAATATTTAAGGGTTTGGGTTTAAAAGCTGAATTAATTAACAGAAGACTTGTAACCTAACTATTTAATATGAAATCTAAATTGTAAAAAGTACTTCTTCAGTTTTGCTTTTGCATTTTAATCTCTTGCTACTCTATCTAAAGTCATTATTTATCTTGTCTTACTGTATTTCTCCTGTCATTTTACATCAATGACCGTGATCAAAGCTGTGATTTTGAGCCTCAGACACAGATCTAGATGTGGTGTTTTACAGGGGGTGAGTGGTGCTGTGGCTCTGTTTAAAAGGGGTGGCACAGGGACAAGTGACACTCGCAATAGCACAGGAGAGAAATTTTGAGTGTCTACCTGACGGACACCCTCATGGCTGCTCCAGGCTGCTGTTTGTGTTCTTTATGCCTCAGTGAGAGTCATCAGAGACAGAGAGGGAAAGAGAGGTTCAACAGAGGCGAACAGTAATGATCCAGCTATAGCTCTTACCTCTGTCTCTTCCTTTAATGTGGAAAATCACCTCTACTAGTCTCGCTCTCTCTTGGTCTCTCTCCTCTTTGTCTTTTCCCTAATCATACTGGAGTAATTTTCCCTTTGAAGCAAACTTTCATATGGTTCATCATAACAACACAAACACATTCATGTGCCTTTAATGACCACCAACAGCTGCCTGCCTTCACTCACAAGACTCGAAAGGGATTTCATAAGTGTGGTGACGTACAGCCGCACATTGTATTCATCAAAGAAAATTTACAGAAGTTTTCTTGTACAGTGATTATAACTTCCATACCTCGTAATTATAACTTAGTTTTCTCATAATTATGAGATTCTATCTTGTAATTATGGGGAAAAATGTCACAATTACATTGTAAGAAAAAAAGTATGTGATTATAACAGTTTGAGAAGACAGGAACATGAGGACAGTAGCTGATTTCATTTTGATTTGCTTTGCTCAAACTCCACGGTTTGATGCATGCAGATGACGTGTCTGAGTAATGTACACAGCATTGTGATTAATATGTCAACACAACACAGGCATGTGTCGTCGCTGGTATTGTTCAAGCACACAAAGCACTCTGATCTGTTCGAGGTAGCTCCAGCAAGTCCACCAGTCTCATCAGCTACTGACTATTTCACTCTCTGTATAAATATTTTAATCACTGCAGTATTAATATCATCTGGCAGGAAGTAAACCTGGACCCCAGCTGTTTTCTTCCAGCATCATTCTACTGAAATGGTTACTAACTACCAGCGGCATTGTGATTAAAGCTGAAACAGTGAGTCTATCAATCAATTAGTCAATTGACTCACAATTAATTGGCAACTATTTTGACAGTTGATTGGGTAAGTGAAGTCTTGTTATTCAAGCAAAGTGCTAAAGAAATCGCTGGTTCTGACTGCTAAGATGTGTTTTTCTCAGCCTTATATAATAGTAAATGTAATTTTAGTAGTTGCAGCCCTAATTTTAATTTTGATAATGTTAGTCAGAATGTTATTATAATCATAATAAAAGCAATATTGTATCTTCATTTTACACTTGCATTGCCAACCAGGGCTGCTGATGTCTTATGTCCACTTAAATCAAACCGGCTTTCGTTTTCCACTTATTTCTGAGTGTGACTAATGTGCAGCATTGGGAGTAGGGATTATATCTTATACAGCAATGAAAATAAAATGACAGGAGCCCTGCAGATTAATCTGTTTCAATCCATGCATACATTATGAGTACACATTAACTGCCCTCCACCAGACAATTCTGCTTCATGTTCGAGTAAAATAGGGATCATTGTGTGTTGTGCCACCGGGATTTAGGTTGGACAAATGGTAACTGTAGATTGTTAACATTTGCCAATGCAAATTAACGTGCTCCTTTGTAGACGACAGACAAGATTACATAGGCTATGTGAGGACATGTAGGTTTCTGCTGTAATTAACAAGTACATTCTGTGCCAGAGAGAAACATCTCTATGTGTGATGTTGCTTTCAAGCCAGATCACAGATACAACTTTGCCTCTTATGAGGATTAATCCCTTCCACGATGCCTCCTTCAAGCAGAAAATCCTGTATGTTCACATAGAGTGCTGTAACATTGGCACGTCTGTAGCTATGTTTGTGAGCACATAGCTGCCCTGTGCACCAAATAGCAGGTCACACTAGTGGGTTATTTAAACATGAGTCAATTTGATCCTGACTGTGATTTCTGCTTTCAAAGTAGTCAAACATTTGGGAAAAGATGTTGTTAGCATTCTCACAAACAAGATCTTAGCTTCCCCTCTTGGTCATATGCAGACACAGGAGATGTTTAATTTGTGAAGCTGTGATATGTTCCGCGCTGCTGCACAGATTGCGGGTGAGGGTGTATTTCGCCTGCTGCTTTTCAGCTGTCACCCCTTTTGAAACCACTTTCATACCAATGCCGTTGACGAACACCTTTATTCTTCAATGCAATTGTTGGTAAAACATGCTAAAACATCCGCTACTTTATGAGAAAGACAAACATTTTTCAGCACCAGTTTTCAAACGCTGATTGACACGTTTTATTGTCAACTCAAAGCTTTGACTTTGACACCAACTGCGAATCTTCTTTTATTGTCGCAGGATGGTTTTTTTTCCCCTGGCGGAACACCATTTAAAGATTTTACATAACAATGCAAATGATTTCAGTGTCATACTTGAGCTGTCCATTTACTGACGCTCTCTTTTGTGTGCTTCAGGAACATAATGAGCTCGGGCAGTTCAACCTCATTTATCTGTATCTACATGTTCATCATTCAAGTATTGTTGCACAAAATGACTTCTGATTTCTTTCAAGGAATAGAGGAAAAAGAGGAGATAATACACACTCCAGTGACCTAAGAGATATAGTCTGTACACATTACGATTCTTTACCACGCAGTGCACACGGTTTATGAAAAACCCTGCTGCACATATACCAGTTGGAGTGTATTCCTATTAATGTTTTAATGTTGCTAATTTTACTCGCACCCCTTCCACTGATGTCAGCTTCATCTCCCTCTCCCCTCAGTTCCTTCTCCTACTTTCTATCCTAATGTAGCAGTGTTGTCTGTCCATTATCCATCAACTCAAATGCTACAATTGCCTGTCACATATCATATGTATGATGATGTATGATATAATGTATCCACAGTCAACAGCAAAGATTAACTAATTATGTGCACTGATGACCTTGTATAGTTTACAGCTTGGTCAGCTCCTCCATAGAGCTTAAATGGTTTTTGTCTCTTCTTCTGCGGTCTAAATTGATGCCCCATAAGCCTTCACAATAATGATTACTTCACCATTAATTCAAATTTGAATTGATATTTTCACTCCAACATTGTTGCTCTTTGACCAACACAAATGGAAAATTAGAGGAGATGACACCTATGCCACCCTATCTTTACTGGGTATAGACAGGCCTGTTACTCTAAGTCATCATTAAGTGCAATGGCTTTTGCATTCATTATGGGGTCATTATTATGGTTTATAACAAAAGAAAATGAAATAAAAACCCAGTCTGTTTAAAACCAGCCCAAAATGGGACACCCAAAATCATATGCCAAGCTCAGCACTAAACACAAAGAGGTTAATTTCATTCAAGTATCACTGATTTGAATATTGGTGTCCTCCACATTCATATCACAAAGCCTGCTGCACAATTCCACAGCTCCTCTCCCTCAGAGTATCAACAGCATAATGTATAGTATTAAAATGCTCAGCCAAGAGGCACTCTATTAAACAAGCCTGCTGGCAGACAAGTTGATTGGGCCCGATTATCTTTGGGACATCACATTTTCTAATTGGAAAAAAAAAACTCAAACTGAGAGATTACCCAGTTCTCAAAAATACTAACACGGTCATCTATATAAAGCATGTGCATTTGATTCATCACTTTTTGTTTTTAGCAGTTTGATTGAGAATGTTTATTCTCTTTGACTTCATGAGTGCTATCATCCAAAGCTACTTTTGAGAATGCTGGGACGTTTTCACATTTTTTTTGCTCAGTTGTGCAGATAGCTAACAAGACTGAGCGAGGTAAGACTCAGTGGTACTTAAAGCTGGATGCTAAAATGTATACTGATGTTCAGCTGGTGCAGTGTTTACCATATTAGACGTGTATTAGCACTACTTGGTCACAATGCAAAGCGCTGGACAAGCTCAAATTTCAATGAGGGAACTACATGAAAAAATGATTACAGTTCATCCTGAGGGGAACATGAATGTGTGTACCAAATTTCATACAAAACCACAAATGTGAAGCCTATAGTAGCGCTAAGCTTATCACCAAAATCACGAAGAACAACTGGAAACCATGAATGTCTATACAAAAAATTTGTGCCAAATCTACTAGACACTGAAATATTTCACTGGGTGAGTAAGAGCATGGTGCTAGATGGAAAGGTCAAGGGATCACCAAGGGGCAGTAGGGTTCATCCTCTGGGAACCATGAATATCTTGACAAAGTTTCATGGCAATCCATCAAATAGATGTTGAGATATTTCAGTCTGGACAGAAATGATCCTTTATGTTTAACTCCTCTGTGCACACAGTTTAGGCAGCTTATTGCCATTAAATGAAGGAGGATTTCTCCCTCCAGGATAATTCACAATGAAGCCATAATTCAATACATTACACCAACACAGTCAATAACCTCAATAATTTACTTATATTCTTAGGGGGGAGGTTGTAAGTGTAAATGTGTCCCAAGACAATTAGTTTCACATGCAAACACACGCGTGTCACCAGTAAAACATGCACCACATACACTCAACCAACATTTTAACAGGCAGCGGCCTTCACGCTGCTGAAGACATCTTTCAGACTGAATGCGAAAACATTTCCCTCGCCCCTCAAAAGGCAAGCGACTGCCTGATACTGTCCTATTGTGTTACCCTTTCACAAGGTTATAGCAATACATTTCAAGAAGCAGCAGCAGAGCTTGCATACACTGCAGCCTGGTCTGTTTCTCTGTGATAGCCCATCGCTGCTGTTTGTGTGCCAGAGCTTCTAATAACGGATTATCATGGAGCTGCTCCACATGTTTTTCTGAGGCCTTTAAGTCTTTTCATTACAGAAATTGCTTCATCATATTTCTGTGACTAATCTATAATAGCCAAATTGCAATAGGCTACATATTAGATTGTGTAGCCAACGCTATGTGGAATTTTAATAGATTGTTGTTTGTGGACATCTCAGGAGCCCACATTCACGGGAGGTTCATGGCAGTGTTGAATATTGTTTCTTCATTTGTGTGATTAATTATTTCTTTGTAACCACAGAACTGTGGTTAAATGACAGTGAAATGACGAGTACTGTACAATGTCATGACACTATAAAGTACATTACTGCCAGAAGGTAATCAACTCATATTCAAGTGCTCTCTGTTGTTAAATGTTTCTGTGTAATTAGTCATATTCAGATTTTCAGTGTCACTTTCAGTGTCATTAAAATCAAACAGTTAAATGTGGTTTTAAAAAACAACACTTTATTGTTGTTATTTCATGTTGCACACTGTGTATAATTATTCCTGAAGAGACTGGTTGGTCCCCAAAAAATGCTAATCTGGACTAAGTCTAAAGGCAGACTGTAGGCAGTCAGACACACTTTGATTTTGCGGTCCAACAGCAAGTATTGGACTGTTTGCCCAGATATTCACTCACCCACAGCAGAGGACTGTGGCTGCCTGCACAACCAGATATGAAAGTGCATTACTAAGCATGCGTTAGACTATCAGTAACCTACGCTGAAACGGGACTACAAACAAACAAATAGATGGAAAACACTGTGGTTTTTATGCCTCCCACATGCACTTGTGCATGAGTCAGCAGAAAAATTCAGACCATATGGCTTAAAACTGTGTCCAGAGGAAGACCAAACTGTCTGCAGGTTAAACAAAAACAACAGCCACAAGAGCAATTTCCATAGTGTTGCTTACAGTGTTTCCTTGCATGCTTGATGAATGATCAGTCTCAGATTAATGAGCTGAATGAATCTTCGGCAGGTCCACTGACCATGCTGAACGCAACTCATGCCTCATGAGGAGAGCTACAAGAAACCGATACTATTGTCTCACTGAGCCATGTGACAATCAGTGTGTTCACAATGTGAAGGTAGCCCTACGCAAGACATGCTCATCATTGCATAATTGGATTATATGTGACAGCTAATTGGTGCAACAGCCTTAGAGTGAAAACACTAGATGGTCTGTTTCTGTTGTGACAATCAAATGCACAAAAACAGGCACAACAAACTGGGGCCATTGTCCTGACTAAACGATCAATTCAGTGTTCCTTTAGTACAGTAGGGCCTGTGCATTGGTGACTTTGACAGTAAGGACATCATGACCCACAACTGGCTTCAACATCAATGGAGCAACACAGCAGCAACGTGAACCCAGGATGTGGGCCTGTCCCTCACAGTAACTTATATTAATCTCAAAAGCTGGACCTTCTGTAAATTCTTCTTCTTCCCAAAAATGTATTGAAAAAAATCATCAAATTTGTGGACACAGAAAAATGTTAATGCAATGTTAATTGGCTCACCTGCAGAGGAGAAAGGCTATTAAGCAACCCTCCTCAAGAGGTCTGTGCCTAAAAGTCACCTTGGGAGGCCAAATTGACGGGATAAGTGATGGCGCAAACGGGTTGGAATTGGACATCCGCCAGGAAGGCAGGACACAGAGACACATACAGCTGCATATCAAACGTAAAGACCTTTGGTGAAATGTAGGCCAACAAGGACAATGACACCGTCCTGTCTCAAAACGCTATCCACCATCTCCTGAACGCCCTCCCTGTTAATGGGGCTTGCTGTGCTCTGGGATTGATGTCACTTGTGAGCTTGTGTAGTGGAGGAACATGGACTGCACTCAAGTCTGCAGCTCTGCAGCAGGCTACCATGTGTCCTTTTTTTTTTTTTTACTATCCGGAGCTCGAAGCGCCTTTATGTGCTCCTGTCATGCTCCGAGGATTTCAACGTTTTGCGTCAAAAAAAACCAAACAAACAAATAAACAGTGGTTTCACTGAGACTGTGCTGAATCCATGCGCTATCGGATAGGCCTAGTGGCCAAAACCCCTCAGTGATCTAGCTTATGTAGGTCATCAATGACAACATCTGAGATAGGAAAGGAGGCATTTCGTCAGCATGTGGTTATTAATTATGCCTTTGCACGGAGGGCCCTTACCTTCTGCTGTCGCCTTGCCATGTCTGTGGGCTGCTTTGCATTGAATGGGTAAGCGATGCATCGCATCACAAAAACATACAACTGCAGCTTCTTTTTACGCTCCTCTTCCTCCCTCTGCAGCTTCTCCAGATCTTCCTTCTCCTCGCTGGCGGCTGACGGGCTCGGGCTGGTCGGACGGGCACTGCTGCGGCTGCTGCTGGGCGCCAGTCCCCCCGAGCTCTCGCTGGTCCTGCTCGGAGAGATGCGGGATCCGGCCTGGGGTGCCATCGCCTCTTTGCTTTCCTCCTCCACTATCCCATCAGATTCCTCCTCGCTGGACGACGGATCTAGCATCTTGGCTCAGAGGTGACGCGTCCCTACAGGTAACCTAACCCTACTAAACGAGGCTCTCTCTTTTTTTGACGTCCCCTTCTTGGTGATGGCTGCGCCGTTGTCTTATCCGTGCCCTAGATATAAATGTGGAATATGCCCGAAGTCAGGACAGGGATAGGCCCTGATTGTATACTTGCTCGCTGAGAGATGTCAGCAGTACGAGTGGTGCTGGAGGAGGTTTAGTCTGCTTCACACTGAGCTTTCTCCGCCTGCGCCGAGCCCTCGTCGATGCTTACGTATTTTCTGCCTTTTATTGGCCAGTCACTGCTGCGGATGTGAGAGGAAGGGGGGAGGTGAGAAGGGAGTGGAGGGGAGGGGCAGGGGGGAGTGTAGTGCACAGATGAGAGGAAGGAGAGCGGCTTTTTCTCTCTTTTTTTTCGGTGAAAGCGGGCGATGGCCTCTCCCTGCCTGCCAGGCCGGGACGCAGGCGCGGGGAGCTGGCCGTGGTCCTGAACAACAGAATAAGAGCACAGAGAGAGAGAGAGAGTAAAGGATGCGCGGCTCGTCCTTTACTGTAGCTCATCATATCGTCCTGCAGTGGTACACCTAAGATGGCTGCCACAGGATTTCTCTGATATTGTCACTGAAATGGGGAACATTATTCAGTTTACGGGCAGTGCACGGGATGGCAGATTAGTAGGTGTTAAAAAAAAAAAAGAAAAAAGAAAAACACATGTCAGATTGTGCTCCTGAGCCGCCCCGTGCTGTGCTGCTGTTGAAGGGTGGGGTGGCCATAAAGAGTCAGCTGCTCGCTCTCTCGTCTGTGTGTAGGCTCCTGGTCGAGAAATTGATTGTTGCAGCATGTGCTGGTATCTTGTTAGGAAATTGGATCACGCTGCAGTCACACAGGCGATTTATTATTCAAGCTGAATGGAAATCTTCAGGTGTCCAGCTTAAATCTCAGCCCATAGTATCTGGCCAACATCTTCAATATGAATAGCACTTTAAAACAAAAGCCTGCGGTGTGTGCAGTAACCTCTGACTTGATCTAAATGTGTTACATTTAAATAAGATAATAAAACGGTGTTGCCGATGTTTTATGTATGAGAGCATACCGATGGTTTGCTATCTGCTGTATAATAAAGTGGTCACGTGACCCTCCAAATTCCCCCAGTGCAGCCTGCAAAAAGTAGGTTCTTCATGATCTAAAACCACAGCACAGGTACACACACACCATGTTTGTGCGACTCATTTTGTGTGTGTGTTTGTGAGGACAACAATGGGCAGCATTTACACAATTTTCAAATCCTCTAAGATCTTTCCCAACACTAAAATAAGTGCTATAAATAATGCATTTGGCTTTAGCTGTAACAAATAAACCTCAGTTGTGATGTTCTGATATGTATCTATTATTTATGTGTTGACATAACTTCACTAATCCAAAACACTGAGACAATACAGTGTAAATGCAAACAAAGTTGTTAGTTTGCTTTGATTTGATTTGTTAATACAAAGACAGCAACTTCTTTTATGAAATGATAGCAGGAGAGTAGACCCGTCACGCCTGCAGTATCTCACCCTCTGACCCCTTACCAGTGTGACCTGACTGCTGCACCTCTATTGACTTAATTAAACTGACAAGCAAATCACTGTTGCCTGAATGAATTAAGATGGCAGCAACTACCACACACTTTCATTGTTACAGAAACAAATGATGAGGAACACGTATTTTACTGTAACATGTACATGTATATGGATACACAATGGAAAACTTTTAAAATCTAATGCACAGAGTACTGAGACACTATGGGAGATGATTAGTTGATAATTACACAGTAACTCCCCCTGCTGATGACTTGGAAAAAATAAACATAATTTGTGCAGCAGTTTTTTATGCAGATTTATCTCGAGGCTCCTGTGAATATCTGCACCACAGGTTTGGAACCATTCCTCTATCACCACTTAACCTACTGACCTGTCTGAAATTATAAATAGAGGTGGAATCAATTAATCAATGGTTGGCAGTGGTCCATCTCCACATCTAAACACAAGCCACAGCCTGTATTTTCTCTGCAATATCACTTTGTCAGAGACAACATTTTGACATGTCGCAGTAGGAAAAGCACAGGAATAAATAATACAGTTAATGAAGGCTGGATTCCTTTTAGTTGCTCCAGGTTGTTTGTATTCAGTTTGGAAAGTAAATTTATAGGAAAGCACGTGTAGAGTCTGGCGTGTTGTCCATCAATGATTAGATTAAATTTAATGCTGTCTTTTAAAATATGCATCAATCTGCACTTTCACTTTCTATTCAGGGTTATTTTTCCTGCAAAACTCTTTCTCAGTCTTTTCTTACCACTCACATCACCCCTGACCCCGCAGTGTGCCCACCTCCCCCACCCTCAGACTTCTTACAGTACCCTGACAGTCTTTATACTGTGAGCTCAGCATGCACACAGGATGAGCAGGCCTGCATATTTCACCCTGGAGATTTAATTTAATCTGACAGCTGGACTGACTAGCTGCTACTCCAGATGTTCCTTATTCATCTGACCAGCAAATTCCCTGTAGGTAACCATGCTTTCAAGGACTCCTCAGCCCCGATTTTGCTCTAGAGGCTCTCCTGTTACCCTGACTTGGCATTTAATAGTCCCTCTTCAGTTTTGACTCACAGGGCTTGTCCTTGTGGATTCCCAGCATGAGGTTTGCCTTTGTTCCCCACAGTCCTCAGCTGGTTTTGTTCTCTACAGGCCGCTGCCAGTTCCTGATGGGTGACGCAGTCAGTAGACTGACACCCCTCGGTTCTCTGCGACTGCACACTCCTGAGATTCCTCTGAGAGGTTCAGCACTAACCTCAGCAACAGAACTCTCCAAACCTTTTAAACATTAATAATTGACTGATGTTCTCTGCTGCGCTCCTCTACTTCAACTAGAGTGTGTACACATTAAATGTTGATGTTCTTCAGGGCACCATAACACAAAGGCCAGTGTGGAGAAAATTACAAGTTTTGTCATGCGACAACAGCTGGAGTTTTGTTTGTTTATGCTTTAAGGGGAACATATTGCTTCATTTTGTTATAAATTCTCCTTGTTAGAATGATGTTCATGAAGTTTAGAAAACTTTTGGCCACTTTGGAGCAGCAGAAACAAGCTGTTAACAGAGCAATGACATATTATCACAGTTAAAGTTGATATGGTAAAAGTCCAATACTCACTGTCCTTTTACCTCTGATTTAGCTTCCACCAACTCCTGAGGGAAATAGCTGTTAAATGCTCCATGTTCACCAGCTAGTCACTAATTTTGCCTCCTCTAAATTAAACAACAAAATGTGTTGTTCGTTCATGGAAAGATCGTGTTTTGGATTAAAATAAGTGTTTTATTTATGTGAGAGAAACATTGTGGTTTGGCTTAAAATTACTTTGTCATTGTGGTTAAAATAGTAAACACATGGTTATGGAACTATCGTGGTCACGCTTTAAAAAACAGTGTTAACCTGCTGTGGCTGGGAGTCGTGTTAATGAGAGAGGTCAGTGAAACAGACATTAACGCTGTGGGGCTGGAAAACCCAAACAATGAGCTTAAAGATGTTATAAAACTCCATGGAGTACAGGAGAACTAAAGGGTTGAAAGATAATTGTGTATCAGTTTGTCACAATGAGCGACCACTTTCATGTACAAGCAGCCATGTGATTCATTGATAATATAAAAATATTGATTAGAGCCGCTTTAATGTGCTTTTTAACATCTACAGTTTCATGACATCTGAACAAACTCTTTGCTGATGAAGATCATGCGATATAATCGAAAGCTTCTGAACAACTAAATGGACTTTGTGATGAGATTATTCTAACAGCTGTTTCCAAGGTCAAGAATGAGTTCTGAGCCTCAAAATTCATGCAATTTAAGGTGATGTCCTTTTAATAAAAGGTCATGTGATGTTTAGTCACATGACCACCTGCTGTATTTGGAAGCAATCTCAAAATATCTGTCGAATAAGAGATTTTTTACTTAACTAGATATTCAATGATCATCAGCAGAGATGAGATGAATCACTTGAACTTCCCTTGACCCTACCCTAGATATTCATTATTAATTGCAGTCATGCTCTATGGGGACCAGCCTGACTTTATCATCTCACCTGGTGCCACTTTGAGTGTCTTCTTAACAGTGTTTTTTTCATTCATTCTGCCTCCAAGTGGTTTTTATATTGAAATATTTAAAGCACCCATCACAGAGCAATCAAAAGCTATAAAGAACTGTGGTCAAAGTCAAATGTGAAATCATAATAACCACCAATAAATGCACACAAGAGTCGTGCTTCACGCTTTAATGTGTGTGTGTGTGTGTGTGTGTGTGTGTTCCTGCGTGAGTCTTTTGCACTCTGTCATGCGGTTGCCTTTGGAGAGCTGACGCAGACAGCATATGTAAAGCACACAGTGACACACCAGACAGTGCAGCACAGCTGAAACATCACAGAGTAACTGCATGATAATATATTCATGACTACCCTCCCTCACTTCTCTTCATTCTATAAATCCTTTCTGCCTCTCTATGTATGTACAGAGCATGTTTATTTTATCCAGTACACTGTATGTTCTTAAGGAGAGACAAGTGAGATGCAGGAAATGTGTGATTATTTTTGCAGTAACAGATTTGACTTGTGCACTTCAGTTTGTATCATTCAGATCTGTCGACCTCTTTTTAGACATTAGCCTGGTGTTTAGTCGCCAGCCATAAGCTCAACCGCATTTTCAAAACAGTTTAAAGAAGTGTTTGTCAGAGGGAAAGTGATGCATGCACACACACACACACACACATGCACACACACACACAGAGGCACAGAGCTCCTCTGGAGTTAGCTGAGGAGCTCTTTGAAATATTTAAATGCTTGGAGCGTTTTTAATGTGAGATTGATGGAATAGGGTCAGTGTCAGCATTGCAGCTACTATAGTTGTATCAGAGAAGGCTTCACACCCAGCAAATACTGTACGATGACACTCAACATTTTCACCAGGAATGTGTTTACATCCTGAGTGACTGGCATTTTAAGACATGTTGTAATAGTTGTTTTTTTGAATGCAAATGCTGACACAAAGAAAACAAAGGTTGGTAGTAACTGGCTTTTAGGAGTAAGGAGGATTCGATTTTGAAGAAATTATCAATCTATACAAATCATTTTACATTACATATACATAGTCTCTCAGTCTATGTAGTCTTTGGCCAAAGGTGGTCCCCTGCAAGAAAATTTAAAAAGTAAATCAACTATTGGTGGACAGAATGTTTCTTTACTGTGCACTGTATGTGCTTCTGCTTAGTGACAGGTGGAGGCCTCCTGAAAACCACCAGATTTATGCTTGTCTCTGCCTCCCACAGTTTTCAGGGTAGAGAGGGGAGATGATGCCAGAAAAAGAGTCATTAATAATGCAGCGAGAGGTTGGAGCCTCACCACTTTAACATGACGAAAAAAACCCTACAGCTGTTAGATCAGCGCAGCCTTCTCCTCAGCTGGAGTATACGATTTATCCAATCTGAGGGCGCAGCAGTCGATAAGTTGCTGTGTGTTTAGCTTATTGTACATTTGTCAATTGGATTTTGCAGCGGGAAGAAAGATCAAATGCAGTGAGAAAGTAAGAGGAGCTCATCACTGCAGCGTTAGTTTTTTCCTCAGTCAGCATGGCTAAGTACTGCCCTCTGTTGGCTGAACAATCAAACAGCATTTTAAGTAATTGTTTTGTTGTGTTGAAATAGCCAAGGCTACAAACAAGGTGAATTTGGCTTGATTACTAATAAGACTGAAGTCTCAACTACATGTGGATAAGAAAAACTACATGGTAAATATGTGTCATTTAGATTAAACATCACTATTTATATATTTATATGTCTCCTGTTTAACCAGTTATTTTATTGTCCATCCTGTTTTTACTGCTGATTTTATTACATTTTAATACCTGCATTCAATCTTTGCATGCTGTTTCATTAGAATTCATTCATTAGTTTCAGTAAAACCTCTCCAGCCATTCCCAGGTCCTCAGCCAATTAATCATTCTCTTCTGTGACCTGTCATATTGTGTGTCAGGTTACAAATGTTCTAATGCTGCTGTTTTGTCAGTAAGAAATCAATGTGCTGCAAAGATTTAGAGTTACAAGAAAAAGATTGAGCCTGAGATACTTTTCTGAATTGAATTTTTGAAGTTAAGAACCCCACTATCCAAAAAGGCCAGTCTTTATTTTTCATCTCTGAACACTATGTGATGATAAATTATTTCTCTGAAGCACAAAACCAAACCAGCTGCCTCATAGCTAAAATCCAAGTTGCAGTGCACTGTGTCTATTACATGTTTTATTCAGTAAGGTGTACAACCCTAAATTCATCCTTGTTTGAGAATAAATCTGTAATACAGATTTGTTACCAAAAGAGGTCAGCAGAATCCCTGTTATTACAGTGCAAATGGCATCAATCATCAGTGGATCATTACAAAATAAAATGGGATTGCAATCAAAATTCATATGCAATCTACGATCCTTCCTTTTATTCTTTTTTATCACATTGAGCTGCAGATATATGTTTAGACCAGTGAATAATTAAATCAATCAAAGGTAGTGTCACTACAGGGAATGTTGGTTTGTAGAGGCGACTACATGACCCTACACAGATATCAGTTTTTTATTTTGAAGTCATATTATTATATTTACAGCTGGCCCTTTGCAAGAATTTATGGGACCTGTAAGTAACTTGCTTAGCTTTTTTAAAAAATTATTATTTCAACATGTGTGCAAAGTTTAAAACACTCACTAAAGATACTCACAAAATATTTTTGAATTGTCAGTGATTAATACAAAGACAATTAAGGGAATGACAATCAATATATTCATCAGACCCCAGTATAACATTACAATACATTTTAATTATGTTTTTGTCTGTCTATATTGATGTAGCTCCATATGAGTCAAATTATAGCAGGTCATTAAGCAGCCTGAGAGTTATGAGTTTTACTGTTGGTTGTCTGAGTCTGCATCCATAACAATTTATCATAAAGCCTCAAATGTTAAATCATGTTAAATAAACCAATGTTTTTTTAGGAAAAATATTCACTTAAGAGTACCAGGGAAGGTTATTATACTGTTGGAGAGAGTCTTTTTTTGCACTGGAGCATAACAACATTTTGGAATACACTTAAGTTACCATGGCAACACAGGTTTCGGTGAGGAAATGGCTCGCTTTCTGTGTATATTCAAATGAATTCAATTAATTACCTCACATTATCATACACCCGCAAAACCATTTATGAGTTCAGAAAGAGAGAAACTCATTAATTCAGATGAATTGTTTGTGCCAAATAACTTTCAGGCCACAGCAAAGCAAATCAAAGGCAGTTAAAAACAAACATCATTAGTCTCCCATATTTCTGTGATTATGATGACAAGTACCCTTATGATAAAATATCTAAGTGCACAAAATCTGATCAGTTAAAAGTTAAAAGGTTTGTGGGACCAGGATCAACTCTGTGCAGCCACCGCTGAAGTTTTGGGTTAATAATGTGCTGAAAATCCAGTCCCAGATATTTATATTTTTTTCATGGTGTGGCCTTATTTAGAAAAGTATATTTTGAGAGCAATGTTGTCATGCTCTTATATCTAATAATAACAACTGTGTGGACACAAAGAGAATGAATCTGCTATTCAGAGCAATACAAATATAAACAACACATTGGACATTTTTTTTTACTTCATTTAGGTATTTACAGTTTATTGTGGTGTTTTGCAAATAAATATAGAGTCAGGGAAGATCTCAGACTCCTCCTTAGGGAAGATATTTCCTGTCAGCCCTACCCTCTGCTGGAAGAGTCACTCTCTTCTTTTTCCCGTCAACATCAGCAGCATTTCAACCCCGGTGACAAAAGCTGTCGACAACTGTGCGGAGTGGAACGCGAGCTCTGTGATTTTTAAATGTGTATGGTCATATTTGCTCCGGTAAGTTTTATTCCTCTGGTCTTTTAACAGTTATTTAGTTTTAGTTTGATGAATTCTGCTTAACGTCCCTTGTAATCCATATTCCATTATATGAATAACAATATCAAGTGTAATCTTAATGGTGTATTTTAATTCATCTAATCGTTTTATGTTTAGCTGATTGCAAAATAACTTGAATGTCTGGTGTAGCCATCAGTACAGTTTGTTGATGCAACATGTTACACATCAGTAAAGAAAAGCTAGTCACAGTAGTTGACATGACAAATCTGTCATTCTTAAAATGAATATTCTGCAGGTGAGAAATAACTACAAAGACATACAGACTGAGAGCAGTTAGAGTTGTGTATTACATCTACAAACTGAGCATGACTGTGCTGCTGTGGCCACCCTCCAGTGCACAGTGAGCAGCTCTGTTAGTTGTCTTCCGACCTTTAAATTATTCAGGTTTTGTTTTCAAACCAATTACAAATCTTAATAATATGTCCTGTAATTTATTGATGTGTATGCATTATGCAGGGAGCCACACGCAGAAGTGATACCAGATTAAGCAAATGAATGAATTATCAGTTGATGGTGATGTTTTTGTGACCTTTTTTTGTTTGTTTTCATAGATTTTTGCCATCTGTGCTTTTGCAACATGTGGAGGATACTATGGTCACCTCCAGGTTAAAGTGGACTGCAGTGCAGACAGGAGGCAGAGTAACCTCAGCATCAACATTGATTTCAGTTATCCTTTCAGGTAAAGTAGTTGTTGCTTTCTTTGACATTACATTCACCTCAAACGCCCAAACCTCTGGCAGTAAAACTCCCATTATTTGTATTCAATACTTTTACTTTTGACCTTTGATCCCTTTAAATAATTCACTTGTCTTGAATGCATAATATATGAAGAAAGAACAAATATTAGTTATCAAATAATTTTACCTTTGTACATAATAATGTGATGGATGCCGAGGACTGAAGATTTTACCAGACGCCCAAAATTATGCTCTCAACCTAACCAGACGTGTCCCCGATAATCATCTGGGCACATTTCAGGAAAGTGGTCAGGCAGAAAAAAAAAGATCTAAAAACTGCACAATTCGACTCCATTATGCTGTCAGGCTCAGTGGAGAGGAGCTGTTCTCTCTTGAAGCTCGCCCAATTTCAGATCAGGAAGCTGGACAGCTGAGTAGGAAACCAGCCCAATTTCAAATCCCAGAGTACAAAACGTTTCACTGGATCATTAAATGAAACTGTACCTGGGGTCCTTTCAGTCAAGTCTTAACCTCAGATGGTTTTCTTGTGATATTACAGCAATTTCCTGCTACATGTTTCTTTGAAGCGTGTACCTGCAACTTTGATGTAACTGCTTAGAGATCTGTTGAGAGGCTGATGGGCAACAGAAAATTGTATCTTGTTTCATTTTCATGGCTGCAGACCTACGTGGGCTCTGAACCATCTCAAACACTACTTTTTGGAGGATGAGAAAAGAGCAACTCTTGTTTGTCAGATTTGTTGCTATTTTAAGTAAAGCATGAAGAAAATCATTTGGTTTCAGTATGCTCCATGAAAGTATAGAATGCAGTTGTATTTCAGTCGAAAGTGATTCATCAAAAACACACAAAAGAATCTCAAGGAAAAGAAAGGAGTTTGATTCTGGTGAAAAACACACAAATAATGATTAAAGTTGTTTTACTCTTACTGATTCAAAGAATCTTTTAACATTTCAGAACTTCATTGGATGTAGAGGCTGGATCGTGATTACCGTTTCATTTGGATGAGTAATGGTGTACTGCAGATGTGGTTGTGGTTGTGAACTTGCTGCTGTTGCAGCAGTGCAGCAGCAGTGTGATCGACCACCCCCGTGCTCCATCCCTCAGAGTCAGTGTGAGTGCTGGCCAAGTGTCTAATTAGCAGTTCAGCTGGCGTGACACTGATGTTTGTTTGTTAGTTCAGTGGAAACCACTCCATACAGGTGTAAATGTAGAATCCAAATGGTTTCCAGCACAATCCAGTGTTCTATGTGTTTTAAGTAGTAAAGTATGTTTGGGCTCAGATCCAGAGATATCAGGTCATCCACAGAATTTCTTTTTTAAAAAAAAGTGTTACCACATCCTTCCCTTTATCATACAGAAAGGCCAACTTGCAGAACTCCTTGTCTTTCTTCATGAGTCTCCCTCTCTTTGTTGACCAAACCAAAACTCACAGAAGTCTCATGGGAGAGTTATATTCCTTTTTTTCTATTCCTTTGTTGTTTTGAGCTCCCTGTTTTTAGCCACCAGCTTGCTAATGAAAGTGCTCTCAAAGTGCCACTGAACGTTGGGCGGCAAAAAGTGACATGTTTCCCACAGAGTGAATCCCTCACATGTCAGTTTTATACCAACCTGTCTTTTTCATTTCACTTTAAAACCTCCTCTTTCTGTCTTCTAGATTACAACAAGTGCATTTCAAAGCTCCCCTGTGTGAGTTGAAAAGAGAGGAGATTCTTTTCCTGGATGGTGACTATTCTTCAGCTGCTCAGTTTTTCGTGACTGTTGGTGTTTTTGCTTTCCTGTACTCTCTGCTGGCAACCATTGTGTACGTCTTCTACCAGAACAAGTACCTGAAGAACAACAGAGGCCCTCTTGTGGTCAGTGAGTTTGTACCTCCTCCCTGTTATATCCACTGGCTATTTCATCCTGTGTGTGACTATCTCTCTTCACGCCTCGTTTCTGTTCTTCTGTCCTGAGCAGGATTTTGTTGTTACAGTCATCTTCTCCTTCATGTGGCTGGTCAGCAGTTGCTGTTGGGCCAAAGCTCTTTCTGATATCAAGACGGCCACAAACCCAACACAGGTGCTTCTGCTCATCTCAGCCTGCAGAGCACAGGAAAACAAATGCACAGCTACCCAGGAGCCTCTCTGGTCACGTCTCAATACATCTGCGGTAGGTGTGCAGTCAACAAATGAAGGGTTAAAATGCAAAGCTGGATAAAACAAGCCACTCACTCCTGTGCCTCCTCTGTCTCCCAGGTTTTTGGTTTTGTTAATGTAGTCCTCTGGGTTGGAAATATCTGGTTTGTCTTCAAGGAGACAGGCTGGTACAAGACAGGTCAGAGATACCCAACCAGGAGCGCTTCCGGGAAACGTTCCAGTGAAATGCGACAGCGGCTCTACAGCGAGAGCAGCTTCGACCAGCCAGACGACAATTTTGGCCCACAGCCCTCCAGACAAGACAGTTTCAATCAGTCGAAGGGGGATTTTGGTCAGCAGGTCCAAAGACAACTGAGTCTCAACCAGTCACAAGTCAGCTTTAGCTTACCACAGACATATCTTGGTAAACCAGTAGTTTATGACAGGGAGAACAAAGTAGTTTCTCAAGGGCCGATGATATTTGTCAATGAGATGTGATTTTAACTTGGTGTAGCTGTGCACAGTGAACAGAATAAAAAATGTGTTATTGTTATTTTCAATCTGATTATTAAGTGAATATAAAATGAAAACACAGACAGCATCTATTTGATAAACATAGTGTTCATCATGTAATAGATTTTTTTGTTTATTCCCTCTGAATAAATTGATGTACGTGGAGCTTATGGTCCCTGATGATGCAAGTTGTGCTACAGTATGAAATGAAGTAATTTAAAGTCATACAGATGATTACTTAAGGCTACAAAGAAGATTTTATTTGCATTTTTTGTTTGTTTATTTTTGGAAGTTGCTCTTTGGCAACAAGCAGATATTGCTGTGGACTTTTTGCTCTGTATATCTCAGTGATCATTTGAGAGTTAAGTATATAAAAAAATAAGTAAGTAATAATAAGTTGACGTAAAATTTGGTCAGTGGGTATCTTGTGTTTTTGGTGCTAGTCCACCATAGTTTTGCCATTTGCTATCCAATTCACTATGTTAAATATACAATTTACTCAAATCATGTGCTGCAGTAGCACTGCAGGTTGGATTGCTCTAAAAAACGACCACATATTTCTCTTTTTTACCCCAGAAAAGCATTAAAATTTCTGAAGGAACCAGAGCTTTAGCTAATTACACTTAATTTAACTTACATGTTAACATTTTTACCTGTAAATGGAAAACATTTTTCTCTTTCCCTTATTTAGTCAAAAGGTTTTTATGAAGAAGCACTGCATACTTTATTCCATATGTTCAGTGGGAAAATATGTGCAGTGTAAGTGCAGAAATATACCTAATGAATGTGCTAGAATTCTCTCTATAAATATTTAATGTTTGATTGTATCTTTTATTCCCTTTATCATTATTGATGGATTTCCTGTTATTCTAATCAACATTGTACCCCACTGTCTTTGTTTGTACTTTCTTTTTTAAATGAATATTGATTTCAAATGGATAATGGATGCTGTGTCAGTGGAACCTTAAACATGTTTTTTTATTATTATTATTATTTGTATGTATTTATGTGTAAATACATGTATAGTCATATTTTATTATACTGAGGAATTCTCCTCAGACAGAATATGTTTCAATATTAAACTAAGATGGATGTGGAATATGTTGAAGTGCTCTTGTTGTATATATAATTCATCTCAATCATTAAAGCTGTACTGTAATTTCACAAAGGAATATTATTTCTCTATAAATCATAAGGTGCAGTTCAAAATGAGCACAGTAACTGGGGTGTGTGTTATCAACTGTTGAAGATACTGAGTGTCTATGTATTGAATTGAGTTTGTTGTTAAACTTGAAGTTTGTCTTAAGCGTTGCTCAGCAAACTTTTTCAGAGATACTCTGGCTTTCAGTAACTGATATCAAAGTGCACATATCCACTGTGGAGCTGCTGTTACCATGGTTTTTCTGATATGGTGAGAGCTGCGAGCATTGCTTCATTTACATGGGGGAAGAGACAGAGCAGAGGAGACTAAAAGTGAGGAAATACTGAAAGAGAAATGTGGGAAATCTGTATAGAGAATCACTAATGAATATTGACTATTGCCAGCGCAGACATAAAAGCATGTTTCACACCGTGTATCGGGATTATCTCAGCTGCAAAGGCCAAAGGGATAATCTCTCAGGGTGTCAGTTTCATCCTGTCTAAGACAGTTAACATAATACTAATACCTAAAACCTCTTACCACTCCATACAACCTGAGCAGTTTGAAATCTGTTGATGACAATGAGTTAGGTTTGTGTACATGGGTTTATCAGGCTTCCAGTTGTTTTATCTTATAAGTAACGATCAGAGGTGTTAATACTGAGTAGTTTATATTTTGTGAATTAAAGGCTGATAATTTAGACTTTGTAGTGGCCACTTAAACAAATCAATGCTTTATTTAGGAAATGTCTTATTGTTAAAAAATCAGCTGGTTCAAACTACCACAGTCAAAGTGCATGTTTCATTTAATAGAAACTGTGTTTGTGATCCTTAGTACTAAGGACTACTACTTATACAGTTGTTTAATGTCTAATGATGTTGTCTCATGGCACTAACTCAGAAATTGTCCTCTCAGTGCAGGTCAAAAGGTTATAGTACCTGATAAGCAAAAATAATGTGGCAACACGCTACTATATAAGACACCTATCACATGTTTTTGTGTCGTGAGAGAGGGATGTCCATCTCTTTCTGTCCCTCAGGTATACATGTTAATCAGTAAGGTTAGCTAATTTCCACAAAGCCACAATACGAATGTTCTTTTTTCTTTTCTTTTTTTCTTTAAGGTGGTTACTGGTAGTGGTTATTGCATCATAACACGCTCCAAAACACAACAACAAATGATAATAACACTGAAAATATCAATACAGTATCTAATCAGTAAAGCTTATCAAGGAAGTTCATCCACTGCAGGTTGCAGCCAGCAGAACCCTCTTCCAGGCCTCCTCACAGTGAACATTAGCCTGGAAATATATTCAGTGCATACCAAGTTTGTTATTAAGACCTCTGTATGCTGCTCCTCCTATCTGATCTGAGCAATTAGAACAAAGAGAGGCGACTCTCGTCTCTGCCGGCCCCCTGACAGAGAGACTAAGCGCATGCAGGTGTCCAGAGCAAGCTCTTTGAAGAAAATTACAGTGTGTGCGCCCACAGCATGACAATTAGGGTCAGGTTATCAGCAGGAAATAAAGGGCTACATCATGAGATGGATGGCCTATCGGGTATGGAAGAAGGCTGTATTTATATGTAATTAATCCCCTCTGAGCTGTAACATGTTATAGACTGGTGTGTAACATTTATCGTGGGTTATGTCTGTATGTCCCTGAGGAAAATGAAAATGCTGTGAGTTTTATTTGCAAGTGGAACACGATCTGGAACATTTTAGACACATTTTTCATTTCTATGAAAGCACCTGCAGGGGGCATCATCCACCTGTCTTATTAACTGAAAGCTCTCCACCCGAGGATCCTGCTGCTTTCAGTTTTTAAAACACTTAACTCCATTTGCTTGAAGGGTTTTTACTTTTAATATATGCCACAGTTTGTACCACCTGCGCAGGGATAATGCCTAATTTTCAATTTTCAGAGTTTAAGATAAATGGTCTGTAACCACATTGTACAGCACACTGCGCTGCAGATATGATGTCAGGGTTACCTGTCATGACTTTGGCCTCAAGGGGGTGGTATAACATCACACCAAATGTGGCATACATGAGTCGTGACAGTCCACAGAATTCCCACAGCATATGTGACATGGTTAACAGTGTTCACAGTGTCTCTCTGCATGGACTACACAGGAGTCCCTCCATTAAATTATTTCCACATGAACCGCCCTTCTTCACCTGGTTAACTGTGAGATGAGAAAGAACATATTTATTGCAAACCACAAAGCGATTTTTGAATTAGAATTTCACCTGCCAATTGATTTTTAAATAAAGATTTGCATTTAAATAATATGCATATTCTCAAAGTATGTAGTCTGTAGAGGCTTGTTTATTACCAAGCCATATGAAACAGCTAATTATTTGGACTATTTAAGCTTTGTGAATTCAAAAAATGTAGTTTTGCCTTTGCCTTTGCATTTAGAGGGAAATACTCATACTCTCTGAGATTCATTTAATTTCTCGTGTTATCTCATCTCATCTTCCAGTAAAATTTAAGAGAAATGCAGCCAGGCTTTGATCTAAAACGATGCTGTTTGTTATACTGACTCTGAAGATTCTAAGTCATCCAGGACATAGGATATATAGAATATATTTAGATGAACATGACAGTTCATCTAAATATATCACATTTTCAGTTAGGTGCTGAACCTGAACCTGAAAGAAATTTAAAATAATACCTTTACCCAGGTATGAACTGGATCCAGTTGAAGACCTGTTGGTGCATTCCCCTCAGTGAGATTATTTTTCATATATATATATATATATATATATATATATATATATATATATATATATATATATATACATATATATGAAATGAAAACACTTTAAGCAACTTAAGTGTTCAGCTATAGCTTTCATACAATTTAAAGAAATTCTCTGTTGCTTTTAAACTTGCATTCGCCATGTTTCAAAAAATGTGCACATGTGCTGTGAATTCACCAGGACTAATTGGTTGAGCAGTTCGTGGAATGTCCTCTGCTCTGATGGCAGATTTAGGGGATTCACACAGGATTACAATGTGGGATTATAGCGTGATGACATATCCACGTCTGCTGCAGGGTGGATCGTTGACAGGTAAGCTGTGACATGACAGCTTTAAGTTCTTAAAAGGTAAACCTTTGTCTGCCACTCAAGAGGGACATGATGAGAATGTAATGAATATGGGGGTCCCATCTTAAGATTTTTTTCAAAAGGCAGTAATAATTTGCTGAAGTTTCTCCATTTTTGTTCCTGTTAAAGTGTTTTTATGGGTATTTTTCTCTATAGACAAAATTGACTTTACTTAACCTACAGGGAAAACTAAGCTGAGTATGAAGGTATTGGAATAAACCAATAATACTGTGTGTCAGAATAATATATATGGGATATGTATAGTGCTATTAGTTGTAAAAATGCTCTGTACCTCAGTTTCTACTTGGGTTTAAACACTACATGTCAGCAAAAAAGCATAAATAGTTCAGACTTGAATGAACACAATAGTGCATTTTTCTTTTCATGCATGCATTTATTATCTACTCCATCCTATCTTTTTTTGTTTTTTTTTCATAAAATACATAAAAATAATGCCACTGGTAGACCAGTGAAACAAATGCTCCCCCATAAGTACATCAAAACGCCCCGTGTGTGGTTACACATTCATTACCGCAGAAAGTGTAGGTTTACAGTTTGACTTGAAAACTGAGGTGTTTTGACTGTCATCACTTGCTGTGAGCTACAGTGAGTCACAGTTCACTCACACTCCACTCACTCACTCACATGCACACTTCCGTGCTCTTGCACACATGCACACAAATTCTGTACAAGGTAACCTCCACAGAAAATGCATCTCCTTACATTTGTTAGTTTGTACATATTAACAGATCAGATAGAATTCCTTGGTGGGTTTGTTCCAGAGTCCGTTCATCATATCCATAAATCCATTTGGCAAAAGTTCCAAGACTTTTTTTCAATGAGATCTTTTAAAAAGTGGATGCAATCAGTAAGGAAAATGTCCACAGATTTGAGGATGTCATCATGATTAAGACACAGAGGACACCTCTGTCTTGCTTGTGGAAACTGAGGTCTCATCCTCCACCATGCCGCCCATTCCAATGGTGCTCAGCATGCAGTTACGGAACTGAAAAGGAGAGGAAAGAGAGCAAATTCAGAAACTGAGCATATGCACAGTTCAGGACTGAATGAAGAAGAAAAAGCAAAGACTGTAAACTAGAAAACATAACTTAACCAACCTGTTTGTTCATCAGCACGTAGATCACAGGGTTGTACAAGGCTGAGCTCTTTGCAAAGAAGGCAGGGATGGCTGCAGTCAGGGCAGTGAAGGCAGCTCCCTTGTTCAAGAAGATCCAGCCAGCGAAAGTGGCATATGGTGTCCAGGCGATCAGGAAGCCAAGGACCATCAGGACGCACATGCGTGTGACTTCCTTCTCAGCTTTCTGGGTAGAGGCTGAGTCCTGCTGCTGGGCTGCAGCCTACAGTTTTGTAAAGTAAAAGAATATTCAGCATGTGGTAAGTATATTAAATAAATTCTACTATGTACATGGTACAAGGCTAAGAATATGCTTTACTAATTTAAATTTCACTTACAGCTTTGACTGTCAGCACCAGGCTTCCATAAGTGAAGAAGATGAGGAATACAGGAATGAAGAAGTGGACGACAAACATGTAGATGACATATGATTCGTTGTTGTAGCCTGGGGCCAGGGTGTAGTAGTCAGGTCCGCAGGAGCACTGCATGCCCTCAGGGAGGTACCTGTGCAGCATTGAAGAAAAGAAAATCATGTAGACATTCAGTTAAAACAGCTTCTGTATCTACAACATCTAAGACCGTCATTACACTAAAGTTAAAGATTTAAAAAGGAATGTGAGCATTACCTGGACCAGCCAAACAGTGGGGGACCGGCACATGCAAAAGCCATGATCCATGTGAAAATGACTCCAGCTGCTGCGTGAGTTCCAGTGAACTTAAAGCTTCCCATGGGTTTGCAGACGACAATGTATCTCTCAATAGCCAAGACGACCAGGGACCAGAGAGCGACTTCACCTGCAGAGAGAAAAGATGAGAGAAGTTAAGTCTTTTACACTGTACACTTGGCAATGAAATAGGAAACATAACTTCTTCTGTAATTCCTTAAAAGTCTTGTAGTTCTTTTGTCTCACCTCCCAGTGTGGCCATGAATCCCTCAATAGCACAGAAAGTGGGTCCAAGAATGAAGTAGCCATTAAAAGCGGAAGTGATGGTGATGGTGAATCCAAAGCAGCACATGATGAGTCCGGCCACAGCCAGGTTGACCAGGATGTAGTTGAGAGGTTGTCGGAGTTTCTTGTTCTGAGCGGTGACGAACAGCGTCAGGCCGTTGATGGGAGTTCCAGTGCAGATCAGGAAAAACATGTAGAAAGCTAGAAGTTTGTAGATCATCGGGTCTACCATGTAATACTGCGGGTATTCAAAAGGACTTCTAACAATCCCAGTCCTGTTGGACATGGGGATGTAGAAGTTCTTGCCCTCTGTGCCGTTGGGCTCGAATCCGCCATCCCAAGCCATCTTTGGGTTGTCTAGTTTGCCGGAGCTTCAGTCGATGGATAGCACCAAGAGTGTGCGAGGTCACTCAGTAGTTACCAGTGGTGTAAGCCAACCCACACAGGCAGCTTAGGCACTCCTGGGTGTTGTTTTATACCTTCCCGAGGTTATCCTCAAATTGGTAAAATTAGATTACAAGAGGATTGTGAGGAAGCGGACAGCTCAAGTCCGTTTGATAATTGACTTTAAGAAGCGTGACCTAGGGTCACATGTTTATATCCTCACTGTTTGAAACCTACATTTGAAACAATAAAGATAGATCCCTGAACTCATTTCCTTATCTTGATGTTATAGGTAGAAAACATTTACACCACATTCTCATATATGGACTTATGACTTACTCTTTACGGTAGCCTATGTTTAAATGTGCCTAGAAGTAGAGACTTTAAACCCTACCTCTGGTAAAAGTATTTCTGTGATTGGTTTTAAATGTACCAAATGAAAATTATTCCAGTTTTCATTTAAGAAAGTACTAATCAATTTTTTTTATTATCAAGCCACTAATTATTTATTTATTTGAGGGAATAGTAGATGAAATATTTGAAGTTTTTTTTTAATTATGACTGATAAAATAGTCTCTATAGTAGTCTCTGTAAATGTTGTGATGCTTTGCATTGACTAATTGTGTGACTCTCTATGTATGCTGCATCTGTTCCTTTCAAATTAAAGTAAATGAATTAGAAGTGTAGAGATAGACGCACTCCACATCAACGTGTATGCTGTGGATCCATTAGAGGTTTTGCTCAGCCGTCACGCACTTCCCTCTCACACCTGCTGAGAAGCCTCTTGCCGCTTGATGCCACCTCAGACTGCCGTCTGCCTGGCGCCAAACTTTTTTCAACAGCGATCACCCAGATATGTTTTCTCCCTACAATCAAAATGCATGTTCAGACAAGCACTGGAGATTATGACAATCCGCGGGGACACCGTAACCAGTGCCTGGAAATCGGGTAAGTCCCGTTTACTGGCGTCTGAGCATCAGGCGGTAGGTGGCTGGGTACACTTCCTTGTGTGCGTGCTTGCTGAATTTATTTCAGCAGCTGTTGAGGCGACTCTGTACCCGTTTAGAAAGGTCCCGAGTCGTCTCTAGATGGACGTTTAACTGTATGTTAAACTATTGTGGGTCACCTTTGTTTAAGAGGAACTTTATTTTGAAGGGTAGCGGGTTTCCAGCACACTGTTCCTCTCTGATTCAGAGCCAAATATTGTTCTTTTAATTCTACTACTTCTTTATTATCATAGGTTACAGTAAGACAAGAATTTGTTGAGTCCAGCTGAATATAAAGTAACGAGAATTAGTTTCACTTTTACACATCAATGCAACAATAATTACAATAGAATAAAAAATATTCTGAAATGTGCCGTTCTGCATCAAAAGTACTTTTACTTGTAGTCCTTAAAGTATATTTTGATACTTTTGTACTTTTTTGTAATTTTTGAATTGACTTTTTTTCGTGCCAGTGTATTTCTATGATATTGCTACTTTTACTGGAGTGAAGGGAATACTTCTTCACCACTGGTTAAGCATATAGTATTATTGCATCACTTATGTATTTAACTTGCTATTGTGATACTCTGCTTCATATGTGGTAAATGCACTTCTATGTGGGCCTGTATGAGTATAAGATAAAGTTGTCAGATAGATGTGGTGAAGTAAAAAGTATAAATTAGCTAAAAAATAATACTCAAGTTAAGTACAGGTGATTAAAATGAATTCTTATATTAAACAACATACTCAGTTGCTCTCCATTACAGTAAAGTTGTCATCAGAATATTTTCCTGACTTTTGATCGTTCTGTCTCTTCAGTCATGTATCTGCTGATCACTTTTAATAAATGTTTTCAAGGCTAAAGAGTAAACTGCATATTACCATGCCATTATATTGGATTTAAAATACTGTACAGTACTTTAATATCAGTGATTGAATTCTCCAGACAAAAATCCCTCCACAAATGCCAATATGCCACAGACCTGTGGTTAATCCCATGCTGGGTTTAAGACCATGGCTTGGGTCTGACAATCCCTTCAAAGAAGGTTTTTCTGGGGTGGGTCAGCTCAGGTCACAGGTCTACTGAGTTCAGTGAATAATTTCCATGTTACCAATGTCCATTCATTTCAAATGTTTTACACATATATTTGAACAGTTCAAATTGGTCAATATACACAAAATACAAAATCAGATAGAAAGAAGACTGTCCAGAGCTGAGCAAATGTCTTTATTGTTAGGACACACTGGAGACTTCTGTCTCACTGGTATACACTGAGGTTTCATCCTCCACCAATTCACTAATTTCAGTGGTACAAAGTACACATACGGAGAGGAAATGTGAAGTATAACAATGCTGGTAAGCTATACCAATAGTATATTTTCACCTAACATATTCAAGTATAAATGAAAAATAAGTATTTTGTGTGTTTATCATAATAGAAAATAAGATTTATTTTACTCCTGATGGTTATAAACATTAAATATATTTGATTCAAACACTGACAGCATCATCAGCATCATCAAATATTAACAGCAAGCAAGTAGCTAATGATTATTCTTAGTTTGAGTGTTTGAAAAAAAAAAAAAAAACCTGTTTGCTCACCAGCACAGAGATAACAAGATTATACTGAGCTAAGCTCTTTGCAAAGAAGGCAGGAATTGCTCCATCCTGTGGAGGTGGAGTATGGAGTCCAGTCAACCACCAAGAGAAGTGTTCATAAGAAAACTCAGTTCTTTCTCAGTCCTCTGAGTTCTGTCAGACTTGCTGCTGTGCTGCAGTCTGAAGTGATTTAGAAGAGATTAAAGGTCATGTGACAGCATGGGTGGCCTGATACAAACATGAATATGAGCCTCACAGTGATATATATCTTCATACACTTGATCCATTGAGAAGTGGCTAACACAAGGATTTTCTTTTAACCAAATGAGTTGTAAAGAATATAAACTGCGCTATGGTTTTTGATTCTCAGCTCATTGCCCCCATAACAGAAGACAGTTAAGAGGATGGGAGACCTGGGAATGCACCAATGTGACAGTATCAAGGTAAATATATCAACTATCATGATTACAAAGACAATGTAGTAATTTGTCAAGTGTAGCTTGCTTAGTACTCTGTATGGTACAGATAACATGCTTTATTCTCTAAAGTACTGTTTCTGCATGTGCTTTAATTACTATTTTTTAAATGAGCTTTTAACTTGACAGTTTGTACGACATTACACAAAGGGGGTGAGGCAACATAAGTCATGATCCAGGTGAAGACAATGTAAGTTCTGCAATGAAGACTATTACAAATCTAGGCACAAAGATGATAAGCTCCTTAGATGCTAGGACCCTTTAGCATGTCACACGAGTCTATTGTTTTACAAAGCACTTTGTGACAATGTCTTCAAAAATGCTACAATGTATAAGTAAAGTTTGCTATTATTATTACAAGAAGTAGCTGCAGTTCAGTGTAAATCAAACCATATACAGCAGGTTCCAGAAGAAAGCGGACATATTAAAGGCACTTTGGTTGACAAACGCAGATTAATTCAAAGAACTGGGAAACTTTAAGTATACAGAGGATGTTTCTGATATCTTCGTATGCACTTTACCTCCAAGTGTGACCATGAATCCCTCGATAACACCGACAGTTTAGTAGGTGTGATGGTGAATCCACAGGAGCTCATCATTAGTCCAACCACAGCTGACTTGACCAGGATGCAGATGGGCGGTTGCTGGAGTTTCTTAGTCCAGGAACAATGGATGGAGTTCCAGAGCAGGACAAACGCGTAGAAATCCATCAAATATAACTGTGGGTGTTCATATAAGACTTCACACTCCCAGTGCTGTTGGACATGAGAATGTGGATGCTCCCTCTATACTTTAAACATCCTTAAAAGGGGGACTGACACTATGAGCTTGTTTGCAAACGTGTCGAATCACCACTTACTGTTACAGTCTTATTTTATAAATGGTGACAGCTTCAAATTAGTAAAATTAGATTTGAGGTGGGGTGAGGCAGGTGGAATTTAGTAATGTTCTTAACACCGAATGGTGCTCTAAGTCTTCCACTTAATTTGTAAGGTGACAAGGCAGAGCAAGGGTGCCAACAGAGGCACCTTTACTGTGATAAGGTTGAGGGGCATTATCTCTAGTCTTGTTGTGTTTTTGGTTTCTGTTGAGATCAGATAAAGTCATAGGTTTCATTATCAAACATATCTTAGCCTTTATTCATATGTACCCTTGAACAGTTGAGATACAGAAACAAAACTAAATGGAAGTGGAAAAAAAGTGACTTGAGTACTTTCACTGTATGTAGTCATGTTAACTACATTAAACGTTATGTGAACAAGACATCACAGGCTGCGGATCATACACCGTGACAGTGAACAGCAATTGGTTCAGTCACTATCTGACTTCAGGGCCTAATTTGACTTTGATTGACTTCTAAGACAAGGGATCTCCTCAAGTAAACAGAGGGCATTATTTGATACTGGATGTTCCTGGCCACTGATAGTGTTGGTGTGACTTAAAGAAGATTAATTAGATCGATGTTTTCTTTACAGACTGTGACAGCAAGCTTTCGCTGCATCACAGCCAGGCCACTGCAGGTGAGACAGTGCGGTTAATCTGATCAGGATAATGACACCCACAGTTCCTCTGTGTGGAGACAGATGCTGATGGTTAAAATGATAGATTGCTGGTCTGGTTTTTTGGCCTTAAATTGCCCAGTGTATTTAAACAATGAGGGAAAGAAAGTAAGAAAAGAAACCAGCTCTCCTGTTTGTATAACTCAAATTAGGGTAGTGAGAAAACTGGTTAGTGGAACAGTGAGCAAGACTTTTCTCCTTGTCTCATCACATGCATAGATCACACAAGAACACACATGTGCATGTGTCCTTGCCTCTAGTTCAAGTAGAGCATTATCTACTGTATCTATTACTTTTCCCATTGGTTCATATTCAAAACAAATAGATCAGCACGTATATCAATGTTCTCAAAATAGACGGGTTATTAAATAATGATAGTAAACTTATATTCCCCTCATGATTTCAGGTTTAATTTGCTTGTTCAGAATAAGTTAAAAGAGAATAATTGTGCTAAAAGCTACTGACCGAATTTTGGACACTGGCCTCTCTATCCATGCTGTTAAGATTAATTACTAGCCTCTCCTGCCTCCTGCCTCCTGCACTACCTCACAATCCTGTAATCCCATTTTGGCATTTTAAAATAGGGTTAGTGGCTAGTTATATAAATCACACCACACAACTCAGTCTCTTGTGTCCATCAGTACTATTGGGCTCTTTAGGCGAAAAAGCTCGATAGAACAACCCGAAGATGGTGTGGGAAGGAGGAATCGAGCCCAGTGGCACAGACTTCTACATCCCCATGTCCAACAGGACTGGGATTGTTAGAAGTCCTTTTGAATACCCGCAGTATTACATGGTAAACCCGATCATGTACAAAGTTCTAGCTTGCTACATGTTTTTCCTGATATGCACTGGAACTCCCATCAACGGCCTGACGCTGTTCATCACCGCCCAGAACAAGAAACTCCGACAACCTCTCAACTACATCCTGGTCAACCTGGCTGTGGCCAGACTCATCATGTGCTGCTTTGGATTCACCATCACCATCACTTCCACTTTTAATGGCAATAGTTGAATGAAAAATACCCTTTTTTCTCTCTGCAGGTGAAGTCGCTCTCTGGTCCCTGGTCGTCTTGGCTGTTGAGAGATACATTGTTGTCTGCAAACCCATGGGAAGCTTCAAGTTCACTGGAACTCATGCAGGGGCTGGAGTCCTTTTCACCTGGATCATGGCCTTCTCTTGTGCTGGACCTCCACTGTTTGGCTGGTCCAGGTGATTCACATTTATATTTTTTACTCATGCTAAACATGATAGTGAAGATTCGACAAACCATCCATAAGAAAATGACAGTGTAAAGGCATTATCATTAGGTTGGTCCATACTGTATGTGCAGAGCTTCTTATATGGCTATTGTCTTAATTATTTGCAATAATGGTACCGCACAGGTACCTCCCTGAGGGCATGCAGTGCTCCTGCGGACCTGACTACTACACCCTAGCCCCAGGCTACAACAACGAAACATATGTCATCTACATGTTTGTCGTCCACTTCTTCATTCCTGTCTTCATCATTTTCTTCACTTATGGAAGCCTTGTGCTGACAGTCAAAGCTGTAAGTGAAATTTAAATTCATGATATGTTTAGCTTTTAGCCAAATCTTGAAGAAATACACTTAGAGTATAGTAGACTTATTATTTAAACCTTAGCTAAACTGTCCATTTTGATGATGGTGTGTGGTCTCAAACACTTCAGGCTGCAGCCCAGCAGCAGGAGTCAGAGTCCACCCAGAAGGCTGAGAGGGAAGTGACACGCATGTGCGTCCTCATGGTCTTTGGCTTCCTGATCGCCTGGACACCATATGCCACTTTCACTGGCTGGATCTTCATGAACAAAGGAGCTGCCTTCACTGCCCTGACTGCAGCCATCCCTGCCTTCTTTGCAAAGAGCTCAGCTCTGTATAATCCTGTTATCTACGTGCTGATGAACAAACAGGTTGGTCAATATAAAAATGATCGTATCTTCATTTTTCAGTGCTTAGATTCACCATGATGAACATTACCTGCTTGTTGTTTTGACACCTTTTTTAAAAACCTTTTTCAGTTCCGTAACTGCATGCTGAGCACTATTGGAATGGGCGGCATGGTGGATGATGAGACCTCAGTTTCTGCCAGCAAGACAGAAGTGTCCTCTGTCTCTTAAACATAGACACATTTTCTTTGACCTGGACATTTTCATTTCCACTGTCTCTTCAATATGGAATAATCCAAAGTGGACTGAGTGTTCAGGAACAAATTCATGAACTGCATTTTTTTTTGCCTTTTATTTGAAGGATGTTGGAAAACAATGTGAATTCAAAATCAATGCAAATAATTGTAAGATCTGTGAACAGATGTATATGGATGTATATGGATATATACTTATATTTATATTATATATAAATAATATATATAATATATAAATGCATGCATAAAAATGTTTGAAAATCCTGTTGATTTCAAACATCAGGACAGAAAAATAGGCTTCTAGTACCATAAAGTTGCAAGGTTTTTATTCTTGTCAAATAGCAGCTTTACATACAGAACATTTTCTTTATCTTAATTCATGCCTCTGCAGACGGTCTGTAGAGGGCATCAGTGCCCACAGGAGACATGCTAGGATCATGTCGTTGAGGTTACCCGACCATGACGGTGCTAAGAGCAGTGTGGCAAAGCCAGATCAGGTTAATCCAATTAACAAGAAAAAGAGTGGGGATAAGAACACCACAGAGTTACAAGTCTCACATCCACTGGCACAGGAAACACTAATAGCATTTTATGTCAAATGAAGCTTAATCATTCTAAAACAGATGAAGTACCAAATGAACATGCTGTGGTGGTGGGGACTGACTTTGGACTTTATAACTTTTACTGTAGCATTTTAAATTACAGCCTGCAACAGTCACAGGGCTTGTAGTGCATGAAGAAAAAAATACTTACCAGCACAAATACTATACCAAAAATCTATACGGAAAGCAAACAAGAAGCTATGGATTAGGGGTTGACATTAGTATTTAGAGGACGTAAGTATTATCAGCATAATGTAGAACTTTTAACTCCTTACTGTAAGGTGCCTATTACCGGATAATTTAACATTTCTACATGATAAATTGATGTGTTAACAACATGTTAATGTTTAAGTTGGAGAGTAAATGTATCAGACCAATAAGTACACTATTTCAACATTAAAATGTAGAGTAGTAGACTTGTTAAGTAGCATCACTTCAAAAGAATAGAACAGTAGTAGTAGTGCAGTAGCCATAACTACTTGAGTAAATGTACTTACTTTCAACCACTGGACACCTCCAGCTATAAACAAAGTCATTATAAATTATTTTTTATTTTATATTTTTAAGCCATTGAGTTTTAATCTTTGTAAAACTTCTCAAAGTTATATGTATATGCGGTAGTTTATGTGTGTGCAGTTTGTCAGAAAACAGTTACAAATAAAGGAGTTTCACCTTCAGATTTTGTGCACTGATAATGCCTCTGGCGCATGGCTGTCCGCCAGATCTTATAATTCATCTAAGGCTTCTCTCCGTCTTTAAGGTGGGGCCGACCAATCAGCGTTTTTCTGTTAGCTGACGTATGTCGTCAATGGTCACGAGCCAAAGAGGCGGAGAAACGAAGTCGGAAGCAGATTTAAACCAAGTTCGAACCATTGCCTCTGTTTGCCAGTACTATGAGAGAACGTCGTTATCGAAGCTCTGCTTCCGTTTGGTAGTACTGTGTAAAAACGTCGTTACCGGAGAGGTCTGAATGCTAAAACAAATTCTGGAGCTGCTTTTCTATCGAACAAGAGTGAGACCGGACGCTGAACAGACCTGTGGCACGAAGGTAAGGCTAAGAAGCGACCTAGCTAGTGGCTATCTTTAGCATTTGCGTTAGCAGCGAGTGTTAGCATTAGCCTTCTTTTTCAATGACATCTTTTCATCTAAATTCCCTTTTCGGTCGTTTGTCTTTGTGTTCCCGTCACTGAGGCGTCCGTGACATGAGTTGTGGACCCCCAACATGTACGAGTGAAAACACAACGAGCTTTTTTCCTGTTGTATTTGTCACCTTATTGTCATTTTGTGTCTCTGTAACTTTGTGTTAGCGGCTAGCGTTAGCATTAAGGCTATCGGAGAGCGTCAGCATTATGTTTTTAAATTACGTTTTCATCCGTTTATATCGCGTGGGTAACAGTGTATTTGTGTCTGTCCCCTACATGAGTTGTGGAGGGTGGTAACTGTTTAGTAGTCAGTTTACTCCGTTTGCATCTCTATAATTACTTTGCAGACATTTTACTGCTTCTTTGTAATTTTGTGTCTCATCTTGGTCATTATAAATCAGTTTATAGCGGATTGACTCTGTCGTTTTGTGTGTCTTTGTAGCTTTGTGGCAGTAATCTGTCCATTGATCCCCTGTTGTGTATATTATTGATTGATTATTTGTTTGCGGTGACTTGAGACTTTATTGAGCTCAGTTTTGTATAAAAGCTTGAAAACTAGATTTTAACTCTGTGCTCCTCCACAAGTTTTAAGCCTCAACAGTAGGACACAATGTATGAGCTGAGATTACCGTTAGAAATTATTAGAAAAACTATCTTTAAAATTGCTTCTCTCTCTGGGATCGATAGTCATATTCTAATAACATAATTAATTTATTCTAGGGCTGCAGCTGAAGATTTGCTAGTTGACTAATCTGTTGATTATTTTTCTGATTAATCAATGATTATTTCTGTCACAACCATGTTGTCTAATTTCTGTGGGCGCAGCACCAGCTCTGGGCTCCAGTGCATGTTTTACCTCACCTGCTCAAGTTTGCACACTTTAGCTTGGCAGGGTGTTAGATGTCTATACTGCTATATATTGATGTTGGAGGAGAGGACTAGAGCTAGCCTCTCTCTGCCAGCACAGCCACTGTGAGCAGATAGCGCATATAAAAAAGAAAAAGAAAAAAAGGCTGATATTCTGATCTGACGTGTGCAACGTTTGTTCATCTATGATTTTTTTCATCTATGAAATGTTCTGGGTCAGCTGTATGTTGAGTATTTATCTGTTTGCATGGTTAAACTGTTGATGAGGAGTAGGTCATAGTGTATTAAGCTTTTTATATATTTTTGTATATTTCTCTTTTTATTTTCAGGTGTCACCACTTCGTCCACAATCACAGAGTCTTCGTACAATGAAGAAGTTCTTTGAGACCAGGACAGAGGCCTCCAGGTAATTCACAAACAGCTTTACACATCAGCTGTCCAACACAGAGCACTGACATTAAATTATATATCTTCAGTGATTAATCTGAAATCTGAATAGTTTGATTTGTCACAAAAAGACCTCACCCATTATTAAAGATTAGATTATATTCGATTAGATAGATACTTTATTAATCCACACGGGAAATTCACAGTTCCAGCAGCATCAACCCACTTAATAATAAAGGGTCATGAGGGCATGCAATAAATATTGGGAATAAAGTTTATTTACATAGTTCATGAATGTACAGTTCAAAAATAATCTCTGTCTCCCTCTCCTTCACTCTTGCTCCTTCTCACTCTCAGCCCTCCACCCCCCTCTCTCCGTCTCTCTCCCTAGCTCTCTTAAGCCTGGCTCACACTAACAGATTTAAAAAATCTTAGCAGATGTAGAAAATGTGAGAGACCACACACATGACGACAGATGTCAGATTTCACAGTTTTGTTCTTATAGTGTGTGATGTGCAGAGAGAAGACCAACACAGCTTCACCACACACTACCAGATTCACCACCAACAACCATAGTCTGGACTCAGAACTCCAAATCTCACACAGTCAAACAAGTCTTTAGAGTAGACAAACATAACTGAGGATAACAACATCTCTTGTTTGTTGTGCTTCCATGTTCAGTCACCTTGGTTCCTGATTGGCTATCATTCCATTCCATGTGACAATCCACAGAGAGCATGCTCGGCTGTCCTCTGTTCCTCCCACACAATAGGATTTCTGACCGGATTGAACATGTTTAAATTTATTGGGGCGGCTCCAATTGTCTTTAGAGCAGATCAGGGAGGGTAAAGTCACTCTGAACACACCTCACACCACAGGACAATCTGACAAGATCATCTTTAGAACAAACCGATAATCAGACCTTTGCAGACTTTGATTGGGATTTGGGACGATAATTGGCCCGATTATCTTTTGGTGTGTACCCCACTTTACTCTTTCTCTCAAATTCTTTCTACCTCTGTCTCTCTTCCTTGCTCTCTCTCTATCTCTGTCTCTCCCTCTTTCTCACACAATTTCTCTCCCTCTCTCATTAGTACAGTAAATTATAAATATGTGAAGAACTTATTCAGTTCAGTGTCACACTAGAAACTCTGTCATTTAGCTTCTATCAACTAAATAAAAAACTAAACTAAAAAAAACATTTCCATCCACTGTTGTGTGAATATCAGGAGCTGGTGGAGTCAGTTCTCCAGTCAGAGCAGCTTCTTCTCTTTGTGTATAAAGCAAATTTGACTATTGGAGTAGTTAAGATTAGTCCAGAACCAGTTAGTCCACATTGGTTTCTTTGTAGATTTAGTGACTCTCACTTCTCTATCTTTTGACAGTTTGAAGTTCAATACCCAGAAACTGCCTGTGTGTTAAAAATCACATCTTTATATAATGTTTGTTGTATTTTTCTCCACAGGATTCAAACTTCAACCATTCAGTCACAGAGAGAAGAGACAGACGTGAAGACATTTCCAGAAGGTCAGTGTTTATTCAGTTTATTCTTTACAATTTGACTCTGTCATTATCTCAGCTGCAGTTTAACACTTTAAAACTTCTTGTCTGGAACAAATAGCAACAAATTTAAGCTTTTGTAACTTATCAGTATTAATTAGTATTTTTCAACAATGTAGCTGCAAAAAATAGAGTAGAATAGAAACCCTTTTAATAAATAGGTCTAATAAAATAAGTATAAAACCTTTAAAAATACCTTTAAAACCTTAAATAAATAGGTATAAAATTATTTTCAAATACATTTCAAGTAAAGGAATAGATCTAAAAAATAAGGATAAAACATTTAAACCTTAAAAAAACAGGTTTGTTAAGTAAAGTTATAACCCTTGAACCCTTAAAAAAATGTCTAAAAAATTTAAACGTGAGAATCATTACATTTTTCTTAAAATGATTTATATAACATCAGTTTCAAGAAGAAATGCAACTGAAAGGTTTAGGAAGATACTTGTAATGATTTTATTCCAGACAACATTTAACAGATCACAGCAAAGATAAAGACGGACATTTGACCACAAGGAAACACTTGTTAGAGCTGCTTAGGGTTAATGATGTTATGAGCACATTTTCCAGAGATGAACATGTTTACGAAACATTTTTGTGATCACTTAACTGCTTGTGATACAATTATTAATTAAATAGTTGTATCATAAGCAGTTGAATGTTCTCACAGGTGTTAATTAGACAGATTAGTCTTTGGAAAATATGCCCATGACTACATTACAAAACCATGTTTTCACTTGAACAACAGGAAACCAACACTGTTTGGTGGAGGTCTTTTATCTCATTAACAGCTTCGTAACACGTTTCTCGTTTGTCATCCACTTCAGGTCTTCAGCTGCTGTTGTCATCTCCTGAAAAGACAAGAACACAGGTTAATAACAGAAATTGATCAATAAATCAATTTCTCCTTTCCTAAAATGCCCGTATTCACTTCTGATACATAATAATAATGACAATACTATGACATTTTTTGACCATTTTTGACCATTTTTCATGCCTTACTATACTATGACTTTTTTTGATGATTTTTGACCCCCTACTATACTATGACTTTTTTTGACATTTTTCATGCCTTACTATACTATAACTTTTTTTGATGATTTTTGACTCCCTACTATACTATGACTTTTTTGATGATTTTTGACATTTCATGCCTTACTATACTATGACTTTTTTTGATGATTTTTGACCTCCTTACTATACTATGACTTTTTTTGATGATTTTTGATCCCTTACTATACTATGACATTTTTTGACCCCTTACTATACTATGACTTTTTTTGATGATTTTTGACCCTTCCTTACTATACTATGACTTTTGATTTTTTGACCATTTTTGACCCCTTACTATACTATGACATTTTTTGACTGATTTTTGACCCCTTACTATACTATGACTTTTTTGATGATTTTTGACCCCTTACTATACTATGACTTTTTTTGATGATTTTTGACCCCTTACTATACTATGACTTTTTTTGATGATTTTTGACCCCTTACTATACTATGACTTTTTTTGATGATTTTTGACCCCTTACTATACTATGACTTTTTTTGATATTTTTGACCCCTTACTATACTATGACTTTTTTTGATGATTTTTGACCCCTTACTATACTATGACTTTTTTTGATGATTTTTGACCCTTACTATACTATGACTTTTTTTTGACCATTTTTGACCCCTTACTATACTATGACTTTTTTTTGACTGATTTTTTGACCCCTTACTATACTATGACTTTTTTTGATGATTTTTGACCCCTTACTATACTATGACATTTTTTGACCATTTTTGACCCCTTACTATACTATGACTTTTTTTGATGATTTTTGACCCCTTACTATACTATGACATTTTTTTGATTTTTTTTTCTATGACATTTTTGACCCCTTACTATACTATGACATTTTTTGACCATTTTTGACCCCTTACTATACTATGACATTTTTTTGACCATTTTTGACCCCTTACTATACTATGACTTTTTTTGATGATTTTTGACCCCTTACTATACTATGACTTTTTTTGATGATTTTTGACTCCCTTACTATACTATGACTTTTTTTGATGATTTTTGACCATTTTTGACCCCTTACTATACTATGACATTTTTTTGACCGATTTTTGACCCCTTACTATACTATGACATTTTTTGACCATTTTTGACTCCCTTACTATACTATGACTTTTTTTGATGACCATTTTTGACCCCTTACTATACTATGACATTTTTTGACCATTTTT